>NW_020526190.1:2500-101471 GCF_003368295.1 Carassius auratus
AGACCAGGAGACTCTTGGGGATCTTCAGTATGACTTCTTTGTTGAGAATGTGTTGTGTGGCGCTGCAGTCATCAAAAGTCTAACTAAGGCAGTGATACATTGTATTTTACATATATTTATGAGCAGTGCTTATACATAGCACCTGAGTGACAACCTTAAAGCATTGAAATCATGTATTCAGGTAGAGCAACCTGCCCCATTTCACCAGTACCAATCCAATCATCATAATAATTCAAAGACTGGGGCAGGGACATTAAGATATAAGTCCTAAAAAACCAATAACTTCTTTATAAGATTCCTGAAAAATCATTCCATTACACCAAAGGATCTTGCTGGCAAATTAACAAACTATTTAGGGCATACATGTTCCTTATGCCACTCATCTATAGTGCTATCCAAATGCCCGCTGTACAGTCTTTTGAAACAGTTTCAGAAAGTCAGATCTCTCGACCACAACCACAGAGCTTTTAACGAGTCTTACTCTTATATAGTGACGAAGGTGTGAATTTCACTTGCATAAAAGTCAGCAGTGATCACTTTCAGTTTTAGTCTGTACACCTCTTGACCTTAAGAACACAGACAATAAAGAATGGGTAGCACACTTCAGTGCACTGCGTTGTGTAACACAGTACAAAAAAACAAAACAAAAACAAAAAAAGTGCATAGTACATAGTTTTGGATTCAGTCACTCTCAAAGGTTTCCTCAATGTTTTAGAAATACACATGACATGAGACATATTTGTCTGTTCTGTTCTCAAAATATAATCAGGACATTAAAAAGCAGCTTTCTTTTTAAACCTTAAAATATTTCAATTTTTACATTTAAATTATAATTGTGAGTTTCATTACAGGTTAACAGATATACTGCATATATACAATATATACAGGTAATTTTGAAATATTATATATGCTTATTTTGTCTCCATGTTTAAATTTTGTCTCCTAGTGTACAGTAAACCACAATCCTGTCACCAGCACACCATATGTCCTGGCACTGGTGTATATTGAGGGCTTTCAAAAGGGCTATTCAGAGGACTGGATTCCACTCCTCCAATGGAGGGCAGATAGGCATGATGTAGGATGGGTAACTGCAGAGACAGCCTGCGCTGAATGCTGTGGAAGCAACAGATGCAGTAAATGAAGTGATCTGGAATTTTAAGAAAATTCTTTTCAAAACAAACTATAAGAAATCTGCAGATTATTGCACACGTTTAAATTCCTGTTCACTATTAAAAGGATTGATAACTATATATGAAACGCACTGTTCAGGGGAGTTAATGTCCTCCAGCAGTCTCCTGTTACAGTTGGAGCTTTCAGGGAGAGTGCGACATTTCTCTTTGACTGGAAAGACAGACAGAATAACAGTCAAAACTATTTCTTGAATGATGCTAAACCTTCTGAATACACATTTGATAAATAAAGAAGAAAAAAATAATAATCAGTAGAGTGAAATTATGCAATCAATCTCTGGAGGTATAACACAATTATTATACTCAATGTTTTATTTTCAATGATTGAATGAGAATGAGCCTGTGAGGGATACACTTTATAATGACACACATTGTGTAAATGTCCTAGATCATAATTTTCAAAGCTATTCATGGAGCTTCTCTTTACTGAAAGATTTTTTTCCCCTTTTTTCTTCAGAAACATGTTTTGTCAGCTGAACAGTCAGTGGGTTGTTAAAAAAAGTCCATTGAACACACCATCATTTTATCCTAACAGCCTTGTTTTCATTCCTGTCAAAATATTAAACATCACAGTTTGATGATAATGTTTTCATGTTAGGTTAATGTTATGGTAGACCGTAAAAAAAAAAAAATTAATAAAAAATAATTTGTGCCTGAATTGATTTTTACGTTACATTATTCATTTAGCTGATGCTTTTATCCAAAGCAAGTTACAATTGCTATATACTGTATGTCAGAGGTCGTACACCTCTGGAGCAACTAGGGGTTAAGTGTCTTGCTCAGGGACACATTGGTGTCTTACAGTGGATTCAAACCCAGGTCTCTCACACCAAAGGCATGTGTCTTATCCACTGTGCCATCAACATTTTAGAAAATCATGAGATACCAAAGGTTTCTGCATTTATGTGAAGTGCCTTAAAACATCAACCCTTAAATACAGTGTTTCCTGCATTTACACAGAGGCGCTCACAACCATTCTTCTACCTGCTTTGTGCACAAAACTTCTGATGATGACATTCTCCACAACATGAGCGCTCAGTTCATGCAGTTGCCTGGTTAAATCCTCCAGTTCTGAATCCAGCTGCAAGAAATCTCAATAATATGAATATCAACAACAACATACAAATGAGTGTGTCACCCTTCTTGATTGTGCTATTGTGCTATATGCAGTGTTGGGCAATGTTACTTTTAAAAGTAGTGCATTAGAATATTGTGTCACTCCCCATAAATTAACTTATTTACTTTCATTGGAAACTAATGTGTGATGTTACTTTTGTATTACTTTTTCTCATTTGCTTATTAGTCTGATTGCATTGGTTCATCGAGTTCTAAGACATTAGTTAAATAAAATGGGAAGAAATACCAAGCCTCAAACCCATGACCATTGGGTTTCAAGTCAGACTCTCTTACCATAAGGCCAAGACTGCCCCGTTACATAATCTGATTATGTAGCTCACATATTTGTAATGTGTAACCGACAAAACTGGAACAAATCTATATGTATTTTGAAGTATTGTTCTATATTGTTATTGGCTTCTTCTTGCCTGGTTTGTCTTGTTTTATCTCGAGTTTGAGTTTGTTTGGTTGGATTGACATTGAATCGGATTTCAAATGATCAAATCCGATGTGGTTATAAATCAAGTATCTACGACGTAAGTAAATGTATTCTTGCAAAAAGCCTCTCACTTCATTGATGTGCCATATGAGGTGTACGTTTTCTGACAGTAGAATGTCCAGACTAGACGAGACGTTCTGTGTCATGTCTGTCACACAGACAGATGCTCTTGTGTCGTTCTGCTCCATAATGTTCCTCTCATCATTGTATAGTCCACTCTCCTTTTCTAATTCGCCATGCCACTGTGTGAGGTGGAACCTCCTCGACAAGAATTCAGGATCAGGACCCATCCTTATTATAATAATCTGCAGGTTTATAAATATCTAATTAAATTAGAATATGATATACAAATGACATACAAATATCAAAATTGCAACTTTAAAAATGATCATTTCTTAAGAAATCACTACATGTTTGAATAGCATTTCAGTTAATATGCACCTCATACCTTTGGAATAAACACCATACAAAGAGTGCTACAGCAGCATGTGATGATCACAAGGGTCGCAATGCAGAACTGCACATTTGGCTGGTCCTGCCACAGCATGGATGCACATGTACCAATCAGAATCACTGGGACTGACACAAACACACTGATTCGGATACTCCTGCTGTCATTTACGGCAGGGATGTTCATGTGGCGTGTGATCCATGCCAGGAAACATGTACTCAGCTGGATGGGAGACAAGGACATGTGTAAAAATTCGGTTCATTTGCCATCTGTTTCATTATTGCTATATAATTGACCACTGTTTGATATGTTTTTAATCTTATCCCATACCAGGATTATCCCCTTATAAACGTAGAATGCAGTCATCCAGAAACCCATGTATGTGTTTTCACATCGCTCTGAAAAGGGCTGAATAAAAAAATCTTGCCCATGAGGATCAGCCTAAAACAAAAAGAGAAAAATACTGACACAAAAATCACCCCAGGTTCAAAAGCGTATACATTTCACTGTGGATTTCCAGGTGAAATAAACACCTGGAAACTGTAATAAAACCGTAACTATTCATCGATAATGATAATCTGCCCCAGTAATCATAATTTGAGTAAACAAAAGTTGTTGGTGTTTTACATATTCTTTCAGAATACTGCAGCAAAATGAATTCCCACAAATTATGATTACCGAGGCAGATTATCAATGAATAAGGGCTTAATTTTATGTGGTTCCTTGCAAAATACTTTGTTATGATCTCATATATTTAGACTCTTTCCCTTTTGTGTTGCAATGAAGAAAGGGTAACACTTTAGTATAGGGTCCAATTCATACCAATAACTACTTGCTTATTAGCATGTCTATTATTAACATATTGGCTGTTTATTAGTGCTTATAAAGTACATATAATGCATGACATCTATAATCCTACCCAATACCCTAAACTTAACAACTATCTTATAAACTATTAATAAGCAGCAAATAAGGGGTCAATTGAGGCAAGTCATAGTTAATGCTTAGTTAATAGTGAGTATTGGACCCTAAAATAAAGTGTGACCGAAGAAAGACATCACACAGATTTGGAGTAAATGATAGATAGAGGATCTCTTTATGAATGCTTGTACATTGAATTCTTGGCTCCATGAGAGATTTGGAAAATGCGTTTTTTCTTGTTACTCACCACTATATGATACTCCTTCACTGTTCTTCTCAAAGGATCCAAAATTTGCTGACAAATTAATAAACTCAGGTCAATTAACAAAAGAAACATAACCAGGAGAACCGGCCCATAGTTCTTCATGGCCTGAAGAAAGTCAAGAAAAAAAGACAAGAAGCACACGCTGTAACAATTAATAATAAACATTAATTATTTTCAAATAATATTTTTTAATAGTAAGAACAAATACTATCACATTCGTACCTTTTTTTCACTGCTGTGGTTTTTGAATAATGAATGAATTGTCCATGTTTTTGCAGACATTGCCCCAAAAGCTGCTGTACATCCAATAGATAAACATGATATTTGCACCTATGAAAAATGCCACAGATCATACATATACTGCATATAATCCCATAACAGATCTCAACATAAATATCACCTACTTCTAAAAAGAGCTGATCTGAAGATCTGAATAACAACTGTAACAATATTCTTACTGCATAAGTACTTACAGAGCAAGAAACGTCAAACACTCTGTCGGAAACATAAGACCCATCTAGTCCCATGAAGAAAATGGAGGAATAAGACAACACAGCGCCAAAAATAATCAAAGCGTTCATAAAAGGTCTTGACATGCTAATGGCCCTGTGAATGACAAAAGAGACGAGAATACAACAGATCTATAACCATGGTTTAAAAGAAATGTGTTTAGCACTGTTGAAAGAAAGACCTAATAAATACACATTCAAGATTATAAACCAAACACACAACTTACCAATGATTGCGGTGTTTCACACTGAAGACCAGGAAACTACAAGCTGTAAAAATTCCCAAGAAATTTAGAAACGCCACAATACCGTAGAGAAATATATTGATGCGTTTCTTGTGAGGGTACACATTGGTTCGGTCCTTTGTGGGTTTATCCCCTGTTGAAGGCAAATGCATGTGTTTGTTTTATATAGCAGATACTGGGTGTTTTAAATTTTTTACACACTTTCACAGGCACATTTTCAGCATGCAAGGCAGACATATATGTAATTATCCTGCACACATTCATCATAAGGCCTGCTAAAATGCATATCATTATATTTCTATAAGAGTCTTACTTTGAAATCTGATTGGACTGATGAACTCTAGTTCGTCTGTAATGGCACTATATTTTTCAATATTGACAGCCATTCCATCTATGGAGGGAAAAAAAAAAGCTTGCAATAATAATAAGACATTGTAAAGAAACTAGGAAGTCTCAAATTAGTTGTACTATACCTTGACACTGAGCAAACAAAACATTGGCCATTCTTTCACCGTTTTGGAACATAATGTGACCCTGCATAACAATTTTTAGCAATATTAAATTCAAATATGTCATTTCAAATATATATATATATATATATATATATATATATATATATATATATATATATATATATATATATATATATATATATATTATAATAATAACAAAAAGAAGCAGTAATATGTATATGACATTTTTTTTTTTCTGGATGTGTTAAGAACTCAATTCAAATGCATCACAAATGCATTTTTCTAATGTCATTTTTATGAAAAACATGTATGTATAATTTCTTACTTATGGGGGTTTTAAGTAAAAAATGTCTTGGTGATGTAACTGAAGAAAAGAATGCTGTTCTATTATTTTTATAAATAAATTAAGCAGTGAAGCATTTTGTTTTAAAATATTAATACTCTTCATAAGAAATTGACATAACATTTGTTAATGATCTTCTCCTCTTTATCATATCAAACATCATTATTTGTCACTGACCCACATGTAACAGAAATATCTAATTGAATATCTAAAAAATAGCACTAATTGTAATGTATTTGTAATGTTTATGTGTTTAAAATGTCTAAAAGATAGCTAAATGGATAACATTTTATGCATATTGTGTTTGTTTTTATAATCACTGTTATCTGTCCACTATTTCTCAAGCAGAATTTTGAAACTTGTACACACTGTCACACCAAAGAAGTTGATCTCTTCCATGGCCTCCAGAATCATCCGTCCCACTTCTTGCTCAGTGACAGTAAAGTTGCGATGGATGCTGTATCTCTCTCTGTACCTCACAGTCTCCATGACTCTCGTTAAAACTTTGGCAATTACCCAAGTACCATCATAAGCAAAGCCATGAAACTTGCTGGCTCCCAGATACTTCAGCTGTCGTCTTTCGTCATACTCCTTCTCGTACTCCTGAGGTGTCTGAGTAGAATCAGTGTAGATATGAAATCAAACAAAACAACCCCCAAAACACTGCTCATTTTGCTCATGCCTATGAAAGATGATAATGCAGTCAAGTGCAAACATACCCTACCAGAGATCCCTCTAATGTTTCTGGTGCTAAGAGTCTCAATATCTGCACTGATGGATCCCTCTATGGCAGTCAGTATGTTTCCCGCTGTGCAGTTTGTGGAGTCAGTGTCAGTCCACCAGCTGGATTGGGTCCAGCCCGGCAGAATCCACTGGTACTTTTGGCCATACATGCTGAGATTATACACCTGTGACACAAAAGCATGTTTATGGTTTATGTTGTATGAAAGTGTGGTGCTAACTGCAATACTGAAATGCTTACTCATTTCCATGTTTTGCAGCACTCTATAATCTAAAGAACCTTTTCCAACAGTAAAGCACCTTTTTTGCAATGGAAAGGAAAGAATAAGTGTATGGCTGGGACATACTTACACAGCAGAAGACTTTAGCAGCTAAGCTCACATCAAAATGAGCTATCACTATTCTCACATCGTTGTCCTGTTAAAAAAAATGGTCAAGGATGAAAAATATCCACAGATAAATATACATTATGCACTGTGATATGCGGATGTGCATTATAAAACAACTTTTAGCTTCCGCTTTTATATAAATAAGCCTTGAAAAGTTCTTTATTGATTTATGGAATGTGTGTGAGGAAACCAGACCATTTTATACATGCCTTCAGTTTTTTCACACTATCACAAGGGGCTTCAAAGAAGCTCTCTGCCTCTGCAAGCTGGATGTTAGCCGCCTTCAGATGTCTGCTTAAGTCTCTCTGTATCTTTTTGAGAGAAGGCGAGTTTTCAGTTCACATTCTATCAAGCTCCACATACTTAATCGTATTGTCCCTACTTAATTCAGATTACCTCTGTGGACCTCTGCTCACGCTGAGTCAGTGTACCGACTCTGCTCCATCCATACTGCCTGAGAAACCTCACCAGCGCCACATTAACTGCACTGTCCGACGGCACAGTACGGAAGAAGTTTGGAAATCTTCTTTTGTTGGCCAGTGAAGGTGCTGTTACTCCAAATGACAGCTGAGAAATGCAGAAATAGTTGCGGGGGACAAATAAAACCAAGTCTCTCAAGAATTTCCTTGAGTTGACCAATTGATTGAGTACCTGAACAAGGTTCCAACCTTCCAGAGACTGGGCTAGGATAGATGTCACTGACGAACACACCCCTCCAAAGATCATGACAGGTTTGGGGCCATTGAACATAGTGTCAAAGAATGCTTTGAGTGCTTTGCCGTTATCACACTAAACGGGGAATCACACAGCAACAGTGAGCAAAATTAGCCTAGTTTTATTTGTTGTAATTATGGTGTGGGTGATTGATTTCCCACACTACTGAGGAAATGTGGTAATGTGATAACCATGTACAATATGTTTAACAATACTACAAATATGAAATAAAAGGCAGCCATGCTTATTCCATTAAGAGACAAACTCGTATTATAAATGCATGTTACTCAAAAAGGTTAAGAAATTTTGCAAGGTTAGCAGAAAATACAACTTAGTTTGTAATGTAAAAATTTATGCACCTTCATTATTCGGACTAATTCATTTGAGTTTATAAAAAGGTCAGCGGTTTGTGCTCTGTTTAATATTACTGTCTAACAAATGAGTTAAAGGGAAAAATACAACCAAACTCTCCCTGTGATAACGATTCAACCCTTTCATAAAGAGTTGTAGTTGTTATAATTATAAATTCTAAAGTTATAATTAGTAATTAGTATATTAAATACAGCCCCATGAAATGTGTTATTTTTTAAATGCGCTGGTACAGTAAAACTGCTTGTTATCTGAGAGAATTTAAAGAGATTTTACGTTACCTCTGAGTCTGTGAGGTGAAACTGAAGCTCGTAGTTGCCTAAAGGAGATGGCTGCTCACTCAAATGATGCAGTGCTAGCTCAACAGCAGGAAGCACCTCTGCCGTAATGTTGCCCCTCCCTGGATCTCCGCTTAGTGGCATAATCCATAAAACTGGCAGCTTATGTCGCACCAGGCAATAGTATGATGGCATCTGAGTTAGTTCCCAAAAAGTGAGAACATTCAGCAAGCTCCACCAGTATTCCATCCCACCAGAGAAAAATCAGGCCTGTGCTTGAAAAGTAAGCATCAGTGTAACTTACACTGCCCTGTGTGCGGCCCTGAGTCTTTAAGCATTTTCTAAAGCTTCATCTGTTGTCACCTGGAAAGACTCTAGCCCTCAACCATCCAAAGGGATAAAGAGATAAGGACTGACTGTGGACATCTGCTGCTGTGCACTAAATCCTCAGAAAGACGAGGAGATGCCGTCACACAAATCTGCCCAGTTTGGACCCTTTTTTTCCGTGAACAAGTTTAAAACAAATTCACAGCATTTAATTTAATATCTAATCTAATTTAGTCAATGTCAAGATAAGTTTCAGAACCATTACTAGGAACACAAGAAGGAATTTTGTCATTGTTGTCAGCTGCTGTCCATCTGTGGTGGTCCTGCAAACACGAGAAAGAAATAAAGAAAAAGGCAGAAAGTGAGAAACTGAGCAAAAAAAATAAAGATATTAACACTTAAATAAAAGAATACAAAATGGTGCCATAAACCCTGCTACATTTTCAACCTGCATGTTTAACAAAAATAATAAAGCTTAAAGTCTACACAGATTATGTACCTATATCTTCTTTATGGATTATTAGTTGTTTCTATCCTCATCACAAATTAAGTTGTTGTCTATAAAGCATCAAGTTTTTTTTTTACATTCTTACATTTTTGCTGTAACAGTACAAAGCATGAAATAAGGACATGAACAAGGTACAAAGACATAAAAAAGAGAGAGAAATTAGTGCAACGTATAGTAGACAAAAAAAAAGAGTATACTTAATATGTTTTGCCTACTAAGATGCTTCTAAGTTTAACAGTCTTACCTTGTTTAATCAGTGAAAAGTGATTATATGTTGTTAGTCCAAACCCCAGAAATTTTAGAGCCAGCCCTGGGTGTCAGATCCTGTCAGAAAGTATCTGTTTTGTCCAGTATCTGAAAAACTAGTCAGCAGAGTTGTGCATTACCCAAAACCTTTAACAGCAAGTCTTGTCTGGCACCCAGAACTGTATTAACAGTCTTCTATCACAAGAAGTTGACTGAGAAAACCAAAGAAAAGCAGAAGCAGTACAGGAAGTAATGATAATTAATTAATTAATTAATTAATTTAATAAATAAATACAATTAATTAATATGATTATTAAAACAAATTGTAACACTTTCTATGAAACCTATATTTATAACAGATTATAAGGGTATTCTTAAGGCATTATAATGAATCCATTATAATGAATCCATAAATAACCATAACAACAATTATATTATGTTATAAAACTTACCTATTTGTGGTTATAACTTTTGTTAGTATGATTAATTATAACACGCAATAAACGGCATGTTAAATTCACTTCAAATTCAAGTCTCATACCTTGACATTATTTAATTGAAATTAAGATCTGTACAGTATCAGTATCTTATTGATATGACAATATATAGTTAAAAACAAATGTGCCATATTCATCTGATCAGATATCTGATCTCATGGCTGTTTAAGATTAAATATTATTTTTGTTATTAATGTTGTTGTCTTTGTCATTGTTGTTTTCATTTATAAGTCTGGATTAAGGAAAGCAACAAGTGAACAATGGCAAGACATGATAGTTATAATACTATGGGAAATATAAGTTAAGTGGATGCATTGTGTTCATTGTGTATTATAAATGATCATACTCTTAAAAGCGAACCACAAATAAGTAAATATTATAATTCTCTGTAATGCTTGTAAAAAGTTTTTTATAATACATTATGCATTCATTATACTGCCTTAAGAATACTCTTATTAATATATACATTATAAATACAGGCTTCATAGAAAGTGAAATGGTTTTATTTGTGAGTATAAAACACTTTTCAAATCACAAATGCTGAATAATTAATGGAAATAGCAGATGCATGTACATTTCTAGGTCTGCATTACAATTACCAATTGGTGTAGAATGCATATATTATTATCCACCATCCATGGCGGAGATACCCCCTGACTATGTAAAGTGCTTTGAGTGCCTAGATAAACGCTATATAAATGGAAGGAATTATTATTATTATTATTATTATTATTATTATTATTATTAATTTATCACTGATCTGTGTGTGATCACCAGCTGGAGTGCTCTTGATAACCAAGAGAGGGCACTCCAACCCAAGCCTCTCACTTAGACTTGGACTTCATTTCCCATAATCCTTTTCAGACTCATTAGCATTGGTCTACTCAGTGGTCATCCTAAGCTTGGACGCTTTTGTCATTTGTAAGTCTTGTATGTGCCGGCATTTCTATGCCTCATTTGTTTCTGTGTCTTGTTTCCTGGTTTTGTTTTCCTTTCTGTCTTTGGATTAACCTTTGCCTATGTTTGTGCAATGTTGCTAATTTATGGACTGATTATCCTTGTTATGATCTTAGCCTTTATTTGGCTTTGATTGTGATTGTGGAATATCCCTTAAATAAATACTGTTTGGATCCTCAACCTTTGTGTCCCTGTGCAGTTTTATGACAGTGTATACAAGTATAGTTTGTATTAATAATTATTAATAATTTCTGTTTTAGTGTTTATCACATCAAATTAAATAAGCAAATCATTAAAATTGAGTAAACAAAATATTTTTAAATATTTTATAATATTTTATTTATAAAAAAAGTTATGTATAATTTAGGTAACATATCAATATTTTTGAATATTATTGTATGTGATTGGATAACTGACAGAGAGATCGTGTCAAGTCAGCTCTTTGCCATTGTCTCTCTCATCCAGTTATTACACACTTTGGTGTATACTTTTAAAGATTCTGTTGATACAATGCCCCTCATTTCGTAGGACTGCTCTTTAGTTCTACCAGAAAGACTCAGGAGGTGAAGATAAACTCAAAAGTATTTATTTACAAAACCAATACAAAGAACAGAATTATTTTGGCATAGGCCCCATCTGTAGCTTGAATCAGACATTGTAGATTCCAGCTAATCCTGCCGAAGACGAAGGCAGGGCGGAGCATACCCCAAAAGAAAGAAGATTAATACTCACCAGACAAAGTGATACAGTGATAGAGGCCACGACAGGCCACGAAAGGCCGGACAGTGATAGAAGCCACGACGGGCCGGACAGTGATAGAGATCACGACGGGCCGGACAGTGATAGAGGCCACGACGGGCCGGACAGTGATAGAGGCCACGACGGGCCGGACAGTGATAGAGGCCACGACGGGCCGGACAGTGATAGAGGTCACGACGGGCCGGACAGTGATAGAGGTCACGACGGGCCGGACAGTGATAGAGATCACGACGGGCCGGACAGTGATAGAGGCCACGACGGGCCGGACAGTGATAGAGGCCACGACGGGCCGGACAGTGATAGAGGCCACGACGGCCCGGACAGTTATAGAGGCCACGACGGCCCGGACAGTGATAGAGGTCATGACGGGCCGGACAGTGATAGAGGCCACGAAAGACCACACAGTAATAGAGGCCACGACGGGCCGGACATTGATAGAGGCCACGACGGGCCGGACAGTGATAGAGGCCACGACGGCCCGGACAGTTATAGAGGTCACGACGGGCCGGACAGTGATAGAGGCCACGACGGGCCGGACAGTGATAGAGGCCACGACGGGCCGGACGGTGATAGAGGTCATAGAGGCCACGACGGGCCGGACAGTGATAGAGGCCACGACGGGCCGGACAGTGATAGAGGCCACGACGGGCCGGACAGTGATAGAGGCCACGAAAGACCACACAGTAATAGAGGCCACGAAAGACCACACAGTAATAGAGGCCACGACAGGTCAGGTATTTATAGAGGCCAAGATAGGTCAGGCATTGATAGAGGCCAAGAAAGGCCGAATAGCGATAGAGGCCAAGAAAGGCCGGATATTGATAGAGGCCACTATAGGCCAGACAGTAATAGAGGCCAAGATAGGCCATTTATTGATAGAGCCCAAGATAGATCAGGTATTGATAGAAGCCAAGATAGACCGAATAGTGATAAGAGGCCATGATAGGCCAGACAGTGATAGAGGCTAAGATAGATCTAGATCAGGTATTGATAGAAACCAAGATCGACCAGATTGTGATAGAGGCCACGATAGGCCAGACAGTGATAGAGGCTGTATAGGCCATACCGAGAGCTAGGCCACGGCAGGCACAGAAACAGCCTCAGCGGGCCACAGAAGATGGAACAGCCCTGATAGGCCTTAAAAAAAGCCATAATGGCCACGGAGAAAAAGCTTAGCTATGCCACAGATGGAGATGTCCATAGTGAGAAAGCCAAAAGGCCGTAGAATAATAAATCCTCAGTAGGCACAGTGAGGAATGCAATGTAAATAGACCACGGTGGGAAATGCCACGAGATGGGTAACAGAGATAGCAAAAAAAATGAAAGATATGAAAGATAGCCACAGAAAGAAAGGCCAAGTTAAGCCGCAGTAAACCAAACAAGTTTTTGGGAGCAACGGAAGGCCACGAGAGGCCGTGAAAGAGTAAATGCAATAAATAGGTGTGACACCACCACCAGTATATGCTTAATTTACCTTAAACTTACAGCATTACGTTTCGGCAAAATGCATACATATTACAAGTGTAAGGGAAACAGGTCAATTTAGCTCGAAGGGAATCATTTAAGATTTTAAAGGGAATTTGAACATAATCACTGTTTCACCTAAGTGACGTCTTGGGAAGCCCGTGGTTGGGCGTTGGCTGAAGACGTGGAGTTGTAGGGGCTGGTTGAAGTTGAACGGGCACTCGAGGTCAGACTCAGAGACACGGCGTTATAAAACTTAACTCAGAACACGAAACTCTCAAACGGAAAAGAAAAGAAACTAAAATAAAAGAACAGAAGTAAAGTTTGACGAGACTAGGTGGTGTTTCTTCTCATCGTGGCTAAGTAGCAGCAGGCGTGCAGACCGAAGCACGCTGGAACCGCGCTCAAAGAATGCTAGTGATGACTAAAAGATTGGCTTAAAGCAAAAGCTAAAAGCAGGCATGACTAGTAGCATATTCTGAAACACTGACTAAATGGCACTCTAGCAGAAATTTTCAAGAGTGCAATGTCATTATCAAAGTTTTTTTTTTTTGATAATTTGTACAACTTTTCTGAAAATTTGGGTAATAAATTTCTCTGTCTGAATAGGGACTGGGTTTTTGTCCTTAGCATCAATTATTCCTCTGAACCAAGTAATGGTGTTTTCATATCTATCTATCTACCAAATGAGTAGCTGTAAGAGCCCAGTAATCACTGATCAGAGATGCACCATCTACACAGGAAGGTCTTACAAAGGAGCTGCAAGGGAATCTGTCCTGGCCTGGTTGGCTTCCCACCAAAGACTCTGTCACTGAAACTGACTTTAGTGTTGTTTCTGTGTCCAACTCTGGTCTTATGCATGGCATATCTTACTATACAAGAGAAAAACATGAGCAACTGAGTTTTTAAACTGGTTGAAAATAGTGAAATAAAACGAATGAAAATCAGTGTCTGACCAATAGGAGTTCCTTTAAAAGGTTTAGAATGTATCATTGCAGTAATACTTAATGACACCATGATATTTATTGTGTGATCCATTGATAAATCTGAACACCTTTAGCAGGTTTTGGATCTTCAGCCAGTAGTGGCATAGAGAAAAAAAATAGCAGAGATATTAATTAAAATAATAATAAAATAATAAAAGCCAGAGGAGTGGAGTCCCGAGGTGCAGGATGGTAAGACTGCTTGGCTACAGTGGAAAGGAGGGAGCTATGAGCCTTGGTGGAGTCCAGGCCTTGGAGGCTGGAGGTGAGGGAGACTCAGATCATGACAACACTGGAGGATGGCAGTCCCACGGAGCTCACGCCGCATTGATGGTGGGATGAGGGCAACCAGAGGGTCTGCCAGACGACAATGGTGGAGGAGACAGGAGCAGGTGAGAGGGCAGGCATTTTGGAGGATCCAGCACTCGAGGACACATTCCAGGAGCTGACACTGGAGCGAGCTCTGGGGCTGGAGCTCATCCTGGGCTTAATTGGGGAACAGGAGCCCATCCTGGCCTTAGCTGGGGAACAGGCACTGAAGCATTGGAAGCCCCCCTCAGGGCTGGACGAGGAAACCAAGGAAGAAGGAGAGCTGGACAGGATGAGGAGAGGGGCCAGTTCAGATTCCCAGTCTAAAAAAAAAAAATCCACCTCCTAATTTTTATGCACCATATTTTGGCCCACAATGCAGAGGGCGGAGCTCCACTCTGCACTCACGCAGTCCACGGCACGCTCCCTCGTGGTGGGCACTAGCTCTCGCACCTCATCTGAGGGGTTGCGCTCTGGCTCTCCGTCATTGGTGGACTCGGGATTATGATCCATACCATGGGGAGAGCTGGGCTCTGGGTCGGGAGTGGATCCGGCAAGATCCTCCACAGGGCAAATGGTAAGCGGCGACCCATTTCTCACCAGAGTCCACTCCACATAGGCAGCGAATTCCTCCCGGGTACCATATTCGGAGGACAACACTCTGCACTCGATGTTCAAGCTGCCGTTATAGAAAGTGCAGAGCGTGTCATTCGGGTAGCTGGTGACATTAGCTAGCAGTAGTTTCGGTTTCATATGGTCCTTGAGAGAACTTCCTTTCTGCTCCAGCAGGAGGAATTCGGGATGGATCCATGGACAAAACACTACGAAAAAAAAAATGACTGAGGAAAACCAGAAAATAAACGGAAAGGAGGCATCCAATTTAAACTTTTGTTTGTCAGGTCTTCTCTCATGTTACGCTACCCGGAAGGAACATGGAGCTGAGGATAAGCAAAATAAGACTTTATTATCCAACACATGGTATATCCAACATGGAACACTGAGGAAGACACACGCATGTAACTGGTAGACCCAAGAAAACTAAACTGAAAGACTATGGTATTTAAAGACAGGATAATGAAGGGCAGACAGGTGCATGGAATAACTAAATTAATGGGGACATGGAACACATGGGAAAGAAACACCTGGAAACTAATCAATTAACCAAACACAGGAGACAGAAACTGGTTCACAAAGAACATGGGGAAATGGAAAACACACATAAAGAGTCCAGGGGTGTGGCACAAGGTAAACTGAACGTTAGCTTTTTTTTTTTATGTCATAACACACGGATGTGGTAGGCTATGATCTCTGGCAGAATCCAGTTCTAGACATTTGAAGGACCTAGGAAAAATTTGTTTTAGAGCCAAACACCCACTTGAAATTTTTTTTAATATTTTAAATTATGACTAACCTTTTATTTGTATATTTTACTAGCATTGATAGATTCCATATTAATTAAACATTAACTAGGGTAAACACTAAGGGCCCTATTTTAACGATCTGAAACGCAAGTGTCAAAGCGCGAAGCGCAAGTAACTTTGTGGGCGGGTCTCGGCGCTGTTGCTATTTTCCCGGCGGGATAAATGGCTCTTGCGCCCGGCGCAAATCAAAAATGGGTTGGTCTGAAGTAGCTTCATTATTCATAGGTGTGGTTTGGGCGTAACGTGAAATAAACCAATCAGAGCGTCATCCAACATTCCCTTTAAAAGCAGGTGCGCAAGTTCCATTATGGATTGCTATTATTATGGCGTATTTACCAGGCGCACGCCAGGAGCGGTTCACAGCCGAGGAGACTGATGTTCTTGTAAGAGCAGTGAAAGACAGAGAAGTTGTGTTGTATGGGGATGGGAGAAACCCACCCAAAATAGCGTCGGTTAAACAGGCGTGGGAGGAAATAGCCACAATTGTTTCATCGATTTTTTTCCTGGTTCTTGACGGACAAACATATTTGTCAGATGTCCTTACATAGCCTATATGTCTTGCCACTATTGGGCAAACAGGTCTGATCCTTAATTACTACAGTTAGCCTGAATAATTTGTAAGCTAGATTTATGCCTATTTTTTCACATCTTCGTGGCACACCACAATGATTTCCGTCATCTCATGTGTTAATATTTTTTTTAAGTGTAACAATTTATGATTTGCAAAAATAACTGTTGCATCTGTGTAGATTACATGAGCAAAGTGTATGCGCGTTGTGCACGCTATACATTATGGTCAAGCATGCGCCCTTAAAATAGCATAATGAACAACGCGCAAAGCGCCACTGACTTTAGACTAGGCTTTTTCTGGTCAGTGGCGCAATTGTTTAATGGAACAGCAAAATAGCACCAGGGATTGTTTGCGCCGGAACACGCCTCCTTTTTTGCGCTGAACCGCCCAGGGAGCGCAAGTTCATTCACTAGTTTAGCGACGTGCTTCTGTGGAGGGAAAAGCGCGCTTCGCGCGGGTGCAAAATAGGAATGACACATGCGTCGGTGTACAAAGTCAATTGCGCTGGGTGCAAGATAGGGCCCTAAAACTCAAATTTCTTGTCTCTCTCTTTGCTCTGTTGTTCTACTAACTCACCGTGGTCTTTAAAAACTGATTAATCACTGATTGAAGCACAATGCCATTAGATATGCTACACTGGTTTGTACAGTAATTTATGACCGCATATTTTATCTCATTAATTTAACTTTTTTAAACTCAGATTATTATAATTTAATTAGCAAATACTCATAGAGCCATACTAACTAAGACTTAGGATTTCTTTCTCCCTTTGCAGTTTCTTCATTCATTTATTTACAGTAACACATCCCCCTACTATTTGGAATAAAAAAATGGTTTACCTACATTACTTTATACAGTTAAATGGAGGAAATGAAATTCAGCCTTTATATAGATTATTCAGTGACAATTTTTGCAGGTTACATGGTTGCACCAGTAGGTGGCGTTTTTTCAGATTCCCTTTATGAATGAGTCACTGAACTGATTCATTCCAAAACACTGATTCATTCAGGAACTAAATGCTCACCAGCAGCCTGGTAGGATGCAGTAAACCCTGTATGTGATTTACGGATTGATTCATCAGTTAGAAACAAAAGCTTGCGGTTACCCGACACCACACTGTGCTTGTGACCTGGGTGAAAACTGCCTGTGGAATTCTGGAGTTCCCAATAACCTTCTTATCAGCCAAAAAGTTGAATGCAAAATAAAATGACATCAGACTGTATATTACTGTTGCTCAAATGACTAATGAGCTAAAAACCAGTTAAAATGCTATATAAATCTTTACTGTGATTAGATTTTACAGTAATTTAAAGTGAGGAAAACCTTCCCGTGTTTGTGTAGTTTTTCTGGTTATGCTTGTGGTGCCTCTCTAATGATAGAGCAAGGGTCAAACAGTCACGCTAAAAGACAGATTTGTTTAATTTGGCTGTGCTACAAAAACAGTGAAAGCAAAATATGTGATAGAGAGACTTTTTAGACCAGAGGGTAAAGTTAAAGTTTGCAGACACAAATTTAGGAAGTACTTCTATAGTGTAGGTCTAAATTGTGATTCGTTTACAATATGTGCTACCCTTTTTTATAAAAAGTAAATAAATAGAAATGGTCAATTTTATTTGATTTATTTATTTGTTTTGTTATGTCTTACAAGGGACAAAATCATCTTGCACAGCAGATGTTAATTATTTGCCATTGTTTCTTCAATCCAGCCCAGGTAGTTCTGCACTTTAGTATAGTAAGCTTTAGAAACTTCACCACATCTTACAGGACCCCATGACACAATGCCCCTCACCTCGTAGGGCTTCTCTTTAGTTCCATGACCCAACCTGGGGAAGAACAGAGGACCCCCACTGTCACCTTGACAACTGTCAATATGTTCAATATCATCTCCAGCACAGAACATATTATCAGTGACAGGCATTTTCCCGAAAACACACTGTTCAGAAGGATATTCCCGAATATCCCCATAACGTAAAATTTCACTTGTTAAGCCCTCCTCAAACCCCCCAAAGCCTGATACTGTTCCCATTGTCCCCTCCATTACAGATTCTTGTGTTTTGTTTGGGAGACACACTGGCCTGATGTTTGGACCGAGAGGCACTCTAGCAGACATTTTGATGAGTGCAATGTCATTATCATAGTTTGTTTGATGCCCCTGTAAAGAAACCCTCTGATAATATGGGTGAATTATAATCTTCTCTGCCTCCATAATGACTGGGTTTTGGTTCTGAGCTTTAGTTATTCCACCAAGCCAAATCATGGTGGTGTTTTCAAGTCCATCTACCACATGAGCAGCTGTAAGAGCCCAGTAATCACTGATCAGAGATGCACCACCTCTGGTATGTTTCTTATGGAGAAGCTGCCAGGGAATCTGTCCTGGTATTGCTTGCTTCCCACCAAAAACTCTGCCTCCAAAACTGACTTCTGTGTTCATTCCACACTCTAAAAAATGTAAAAAAAGAAACAAATATATAAACGTGTGCAATGTAAAATAAAGTTACATAATAATAGTGCAGATGCATAAAATAATAACAATAATTTTTGTCAAGCCACAATTATTACCAGGATAACAAGGTGGAATAATATCATTGTTGTTGACTTCTGTCCATTTTCTGTCAACTGCACACCTGTATGTTACTACACAAGTGAAAGAAAGAAAGGAAATGAGTTCATGATTCATCAGTGACAAAGAATAAAGGTGGGTATTGTACAGTATCTGACCTTTGGCAGTATCCTTAAATCTGTAGTATGGCTCATTGCAGCGATACTCTATGACCGAAAGATATTCATTGTTTTCTCCACTGATAAACTGAAAGTCTCCATTTAACAGCAGCTTCGGAGCTCCACAGTCAATAACTGTAAGTGGACCGTACATAGTAATGAAATGATGAATGGATACAGTGTGGTCCAATGCAAAATCAAGTGATTTGTATTTACTCACTCTTGCACTCTGGTAGTGTCAAATGCCATTTTCCATTACTCTGGCATATGGACTTAAAACTTGGAATCTCTTTCTCTCCCTTTAAGAAGACAAAGGTAAATGCTTTATGAAATCATTACCATATTTCCCCATCGGATCCTGATGTATAATCATTAATGCACTCTTTAGGGGCTGTTCACACACAATGAAATTTTGTGTGCTGTTTTTCCATGGGTTTTCCATGTAAACATGTGCTTTACTGTTGTGCTCATGTATTGTATCTTTCACAGCATCTCACAAGTCACAGTATTTTTGACCACAAAAAAAACAAAAACATTTGTTTCTTGCTTTACTATAAGCGTTATTATAAACCTCACCATCATTAGCTTGTATCCTGGCATACAGCGCACATGAATGTAGTCTCTGTACAAATACTGGGCAAAATTTGGTGTGACTGTCCCATTGCCAATAATGCCTGGATGTGGACACTGTACCCCTATAAAAAAAGATGTGACTAATTAGCACCACAGATATTTGAGGATTTATAATGTTAGTGTTCTGGTGTCCACTGTTTTTCCAAAACAAATAAATCAAATGTCTTCTTTCTCACTCTGTGTGGTGTAATGTAAGCTCCACCCCTGGCTCTGTCCGTATCTGTCAGTGTGATACTCCAGCTGGACAAAGTGAGCACCCGTGTTCAGGACTCCAGGGCTTTTTCCGCCACAGTACTTTTCAGGCTTTTTTCCTGGGATAGACACCTGAGAAAGAATGAAAGCATAGAAATAAATTTAAAAGTGAACAAATATGAAGATATTTCATGAAGATAAGGTGTTTATAGCAAAGCATACTTGCAGCCAATGGAAAAGACATGTCTGTCCTTGATTGTAGACCTGCTCTATGTGGAAGTTCTGGCTGAAGTTGAGAGTGATCGTGTAGCCTGGCTGAACAGAGATGGTGTAGCTGCAATCCAGATCAGGAGGGGACATGTCTGGGAACCCAGGACTCGAGATGGTCCCCTCTGATTCACTGCGCACCCCACCTCCACATTCCACTAACACGGGGAAGAAACATATAGCACTTGCCACAGGTTATCATTCTTTTCGCCTATATGTAAAATTAGATTTTGGTTTATATCAATTATTATTATTATTATTATTTGTATTATTTATACACCATGACAGTTTTTGTTAACATTTTGTTGATATTTTGAATTAGCTTTTAAATTTATATTGTCAGTTTTCATTCTAGCCTTTTGTAATTTTGAACAATTCTTTTGTTGTTGTTGTGCTTTTGACATGTTGTTTGTTTACTATTATTTTTCATTCAATATTTATATTTTATTTCAGCTTTTCATTTTCAGCAAAAAAAAAAAAATTTAAAATAGAAATTGCAAATAAACTATTAAAAATCACTATTTAAAAAATGGTTAAGCATTTAGAAAAAAATCCAGAAACTTGGTAAAACATCTTTTAGAAAATTAAAATGGGTTTAGAACAACTAACGTCCATAGTCAAATAAAGTTTGGTGGAAATGTAAGCATCACAGTGCCTGGGGTTTTATTAATGAACACACTCACAGACACAGGTGCGCTGGTCAGGCCGTAACATGTAACCATGGTGACAGGCACACAGGTATGAGCCAAGGGTGTTGAGGCATATCTGTGAACATAGTGCGTTCTCCGCACTGGAAGAGGAACACTCATCTATGTCTAAGGGAACAGGTGTAGAAGCATTAAATGATGCACACAAAAAGTTATTGCGTTACTACAGTACTGAATTATTTAATTATGTTTAATAACATATTACAACAAAAGCAACAGTACTGTTGTTCCAATATTCAGCATATGTGACCCTGGACCACAAATCCATTCTTAAGTCACTGGGGGTTATATTTATAGCAATAGCCAAAAATGCATCGTATGGGTTAAAATTATTGATTTTATTTTTATGGTAAAGTAAAGATCATGCTCCATTAAGATATTTTATAAATTTCCTACTGTAAATATATTAAAATGTATTTTTGATTAGTGATATGCATTGCTAAACACTTCATTTGGACAACTTTAAAGGTCATATTCTCAATATTTAGATTTTTTTTTTTTGCACCCTCAGATTCCAGATTTTCGAATACTGTTTTGACCAAATATTGTCCAGTCTTAGCAAACCATACATCAATGGAAAGCTTATGTATTTAGCTTTCAGATGATGTAGAAATCGCAAATTTGAAAAATTGACCCTTATGACTAGTTTTGTGGTCCAGGTACACATATTGCTTTTATGCAAGGAATAAACAAGAAATAAATATTTACCAAATTTCAGAAACAATATTTTAGACCAGTTAGTGTTACTATTTTTGTTGTGGCAATGAATATAGTATTAAACAAAGCCACCGATTAATCGACCGTTCAGTATGACAGAGCAACACACCATAGTTGAATCAGTGTTTTTAAACGAAACGATTGAGGGAATGATTCAGTGACTCACTTATAAAGACAGACAGTCACTTGTCTGCACCAACTATGGTGTATCAATGTATACTGTAGATCAGGGATGCCCAACCCTGGTCCTGGAGATCTACCTTCCTGCAGAGTTCAGTTCCAACCCTGATCAAACACACCTGTATGTAATGTAAGTGCATGTGTGGTTCATGTGTGTTTGATCAGGATTGGAGCTAAACTCTGCAGGAAGGTAGATCTCCAGGGACACAGTTGGGCACCCCTACTATAGATAGTATAAGTTTATATCCAAAGTTGTAAATTTATCTTTTTAAATTAGATTTTTGGGAATGCAGTTTATTCAGTTTTGTGCATATCTTCTTAAGATTTTTTTTTTATATATATATCATAATTCGCCCTTTTTCCCCTTCTGTTTCCCAATTTTTTTATTAAAATTTGTTGATGAAAAAACAGCTATGATCAAATGTACAATATAATACAATATTAATCAATATTGCAATGTGCTTCAAATATGTATTTAACTTACCAACAGCCTGATAGAAAGCGGTGAATCCCAAGTGTAACTCGTGATTTGAGTCATCTGTTAGAAAAACCAGCTGCAGACGGTTACGAGGAGCCAAGATGGGCTTGTCACCCGGGTGTAACCTGTCTGTGGAATTCTGGCCACAAAACTTCCCTAGAACCTTATTATCAGATACAACCTGCACATAGAAAAATGTGCTGATGTATCAGACACTAAATAGGCTTTGATTAATAAATGTCTTATAAAGCCAAATGTAGTCACAATGACATCTTAAACCTAATTTCTTAAACTTTCTCTGGAGTTGTTTTCCCACAACACAAAATACAACGCAGTAGATTGAGCAACTCCAAGGTCACAACACTCATTGTGTAATTTACATGAAGACATCCACATGATACTGAAGTTCTAAGTTGAAGCGTCACTAACCGAGACTGAATCATAATAACAGTCTGGAGAGGACTCAATGTCCAGGTGATTGAACGTTAACTGGATCTGGTAGCCCTGCGGCACCTCCAGGTCCCATTGCTGCTGGAAATTTGGTGGATATGGTTGAGGATACTGTGGAGAAGACACCTCCCCAAACATGGCTGGCTCACACTCACACATATTCACACATGCCCACAGCAGGCTGAATCAGTGTTTCAGCAGAAAACAGAAAAAGATCATAATGAGTCGTGTTGCTTGAATAATTTAGTTAATAGACTAAATACACATGGGATGTTAGGAGATTGTTATGAAATGTTGAAATCGATCAATGACTTATAAAATTAATCAAACAATTCTGTTTTGCAGTATATGCAAATTTGAAGAATAAAATCTAAAAACAACTTACCAAATTATTAGATGTATTCCATCCATAATGAGTATGCAGATTTCAGTAGCCGTTTGACTAAACTGTTAATGCAGTCACCAAATTTTCTTGTGATAAAGTTTATGTGTTGAACAATCACATATGAGAGAACAAGAGTCTAAAAGTCATCAGAAAAGGTAAACTTGTTTGATTTGGCTATGGCAGAAGAAAGAGAGAGAGAGATGTGAGTACTTTCCCTGTAAACCGTGCATTTTAAACCTGTTTACTCAAACAGTAAGGGTTAAAGTCTACAGAGATCATTTTTAATGAATCTTTCATGCAGATTATCAGATGTTTCCATCCTTGTCAGATACAACGAAGGCATTTCTAAAGCAGTTCTGAGGAAATAAATCATAATTAATAAATTTTCGCTGTTTCACATGAGACGCAACAAAGGTGGTAAACCTTTAAAAAGTCAGGTTTGTTTGATTTGGCTGAAGAGGAACACTAATCTGGAACAAGCTGCAACATGTTAATCACATGAAAGAAAAGAGAGATGTGACAGGCATGAGCACTTTACCTGCTGGATTACCTTTGAAATAGTGTAATGTTGTTAACATTAGACAAAAATAGAACATTTGATATAAAATAGGAAATAAGAGGCTGAAATTCCTTATATGTGAAAATGGTTTTATTGGTGAGTATAAAAGAAATATAAAAGTTTCAAAGTTCTGAATTATTCATGAAAATAGAGTAACTTTATTGGTGTGTATTACAGTTAACCACTGATGTAGGTGTATATTATTTTGAGTTTTTTTCAATGGTTTCCTTGATCCAATCCAGGTAATTCTGGACTTTAGTATAGAAGCCCTTAAGGTTTTTATTC
This sequence comes from Carassius auratus, assembly GCF_003368295.1. NCBI lineage: Eukaryota > Metazoa > Chordata > Actinopteri > Cypriniformes > Cyprinidae > Carassius > Carassius auratus. The sequence continues at coordinate 26,617 of NW_020526190.1, forward strand.
CCACATCCAAGAGGACCCCATGAAACAATGCCTGTAAGACGATAAGGCTTGTCCGGAGACCCATAGCCCAGAACAGGAGAAAACAAAGGGCCTCCACTGTCCCCTTGACAACTGTCTACTTCGTCTCCTCCGGCACAGATCATGTTATCGGTGACAGGCAAACCCTCTGAATGACATTCACCAAGTGGATGTATCTGGACATGTCCATAAAGCAGATATCTACTACTTTTTTCGTCTTTAATTCTTCCAAAACCTGAGATTGTGCCCTCCTTCACAGGTTCATTTGCTTTCTCTGGGAGACACACTGGCCTTATGTGTGGACCTATAGGCACCCTGGCAGACATTTTGATGAGTGCAATATCATTATCATAGTTAGATGGAGAATCTCTACCAACTTTTTGATAATTTGGGTGAATTATGATCTTCTCAGTTTCCATAGAGACTGGGTTTTGGCTTTTACCATCAACTATTGCCCCTAACCAATTCATGGTGGTCGTTTCGTATCCATCCACTACATGAGCTGCTGTTAGAGCCCAGTAATCACTGATTAAAGATGCACCACCTCTGGGACTTTTCTTATGAAAGAGCTGCCAGGGAATCTGTTTAATTAATGCTGGCTTCCCACCAAAGACTCTTCCACCAAAAAAGGCGTCTGTATTAATTCCACATACTAAAAGAGAAAGAGAGAGAAATAAGAAATGCATGAAAAAGAGATATGGAAGATAGAGTATATGGGTTTATACTTTATGGTGTATTCAGAGTGAAAGAATACCTGGTTCACATTTAGGCAAATAATCTGTTAATTTTTGACCACTCTCAGACACCCAGTTACCATCAGCATTACAGGTCAAATTACCTGAGGAAAGCGAAGATAGGGAAATAAATATTTTGGTAAACATTACATCATAGTTCACATAAACCATACACATCTCACCATTTTTATCCAGTTGATAATATTCATTTTCACACTTAAGACTGATCTGGTTCAGATAAGTTGTTGACGGCTCTTTTTCTGATAGCTCCATTAATTCAGGAAGCTCTGGAATGCCGCAATCCACAGCTAAGGAGGAAAACAAAACAAGTGCTTTTTTTATGACACATAAACATTTTCAGCTTCCTGCATTTCGGATGGGTCTCCAAACCTACTGAGCTTCCAAATATTTTCTGGGCATTGTACTTTGGGTGTGCATCCAGTTGTATGCCACAAGTCTATGCTAAGTTTTGTGAGCTTGTAACATCGCATCACATCATTTACTGTATATAACAGCCTATTTAATTCTAAAGATTAGAGAGAGGGAGAAAAATGGTCAGGTATAATAAATAATTAGCCTATGTCTATAAAAAAAGCTAATTGTTCAGGAATCAAGACAAGAAGGTATTAAAAGAAGACATTTTCTCACGTTCACAGGGGATAACAGGACTCCACTGTCCATTCTTCTGGCATGTGGCTTCATACTCGTCCTCAGCTGATTCATGCTATGGAACATTTCATGCTAAGTGTGAGTTTCAATGATTGAAAAAAGGGGGTTGACTCATAAACTAAAGTACATGCTGTTATATCAAGCCGACTAATGTCATCTAACAGAAAAACACACTATACAAATTTTACAGCAATATACAATTCAGTTATATTTTTTTATTAATAATTTCTTAATGTAATAATATTCTATTAAATATTATAAATGTAATTGAATTATATTTTATGAGAGTTTATTTACTAATATTACATTACTTTTAATAGACATTTAAAGTACATTTTCTAAAATGTTTCTCAGCAAACCCATAACTTTAATCTGTGGCCCTTCAGCCTTAGAAGGTCAAATCTATCAGCCTGATCTACTTACTGATTTTAATACATGTCCTTTGTCACATTTCACTGTAACTTTGTACCCAGTGGGATATTCAGCATGCTGCGGGTTCAGACTAGATTTTGGTGTCACAGGTCCAGTACATTTCATCCCTGTAAAAAAGCAAATAAACAGTCACCCAGCAATATTCAGATTAGTGATACATCCAAATAAGTTTTTTTTTTATGGAAGAGTCTCAGATAATGTTGTCCAACCAATTCTGAACATGCAGTTTATCCTTGTTTAGTGTTAAGGATGGGCTGGCAACAAGCACACCTCTCGTTTTGTAACTAAGGCTAAACCCTCGGTTTGCTCCTTTATGGTCGGTCCTGAAGATAATCTCAACACGTTGTGACCTTGTGAGGAGGGACGGAGGGACATCCCTTCCACAAAATGTCTGAACGCCACCATAGAGGGGTTTTATCTAGATGGATTGAATAGAGAAAAGAGAGAAGATGTCAATGATGAGAAATACAGAGAGAAAGAGTTCAAGTGGTTCAAATCTTGCATTAAACATCTTGCATACAGTTAATGAGTCGATGCACTGTCCATTCTCCTTCTCAACGTCAAATACCCCCATGAACGTAAGCTCAAACTGCAGACCTTCTTCTACAGCCAGAGTGTAAGAACACACAGAGTTTTCGGGGTACGGCTCGGGCCAGTCAGGTGACATCAGCACACCTTCTTGAGAGCCTGTGTGATCTTCACTGCAGCTAACTGACACACAGAGAGAAAACAAAAGTGTCTCACTGCTTTAGGGATTATGTATAAATTGAGTCTGTCAACTAAATAAAAAAATAATCAACTTAATTACGTATGTCAAATAAAGACTTATATTGCATAACTAATTTGAAGACGTAGATTTCAAAAACATGTCTTGTGTGGATTGTCAAAAACTTGAAGGCAATTGAGTACTGCAGCCATGGCATCAAAACCTTGAAGGCTTATTTGCCACTGGTTCCCCTCTTAAGATTTTATTAATTAATTTTTTTTTTTTTTAATCCAAAGCGATTTACAGTGCATTCAGGCTAACATTTTTTACCTAACATGTGTTTCTGGGAATTGAACCCACAACCTTGTGCCACTAATACAATGCTCTACCACTTGAGCCACACAAATTATTTTTAATAATGACTGGTTGACTGTATTCCTTTCATAATTAATTGCAATAAATCAACAAGACAGCCAAAATCTCATTCAACCACAGCCATACATTACCTTGGCAGGTGTGCTTATCAGAGTCAAGGGTGTAACCTGGTCTGCAGAAACAGCGATAACCTCCAATGTAGTTATTGCAGAGTTGGGTGCACTCATTTTCAGGGTCCTTACACTCATCAACATCTATAAGTCAGCAGGATTTGAGGTTAAAACTTAGCTCAGCAATAACCAATAACAGACTCTGTGGACCACAAATAATCTCATATGCTTTCTGCCCAGTAGTCAATGTATTACTTATCATTTATTACTCACCCTTAATGGTGTAAAAGCCTTGAAATCCAGTGTGTCTCTCAGTGTTTGAGTAGTCTGTGAGAAATGAAACAGAGAGACAACCACCAGGGGAAGAGTGGAGGAAAGGATTGACAGACGACTGCAGCTCCCTCATGGACTTGCGTCCACACAGATTGAAAAGAAGCACCTCATCTGCAAATAACTGGACAATTTTTTTTTTTACTTACACTACACAAAATCTCAATCATTTGTTTAAAATATATACACTTTAGTAGATCTTATTGTGACACAAAAACTCTCTTTAAAGGAATAGTAAGTCCCAAAATGTAATCAACCTAAAGCGTAGATGTTTGTTTCTTCATTAGAACAGATTTGGAAAAATGTAGCATTACATCACTCAAATAAAGAACCCATCAAGATGTTTTTAACCTTAAACCATTGCTTTAACTAAAATATGAATCCTCTATCCATTATATTACCTTATCCAGTGAAAAAGTCATCTTGTCTGAATCAGGAAAGAAATATGCACAGATCAAGCACCATGTACAAACAAAAATGGTCCAAAATGGTTGTTGAGAAATATGTCAGTGGATTTTGATGTGAGAGGACAACAGGGGACATCTTCACTTGGGGAAGTGTTATTAAGGATTATGGGCTCATATTTTGGCCAGAAGCAATGGTAAAAAAAAATGTAACGCTTTAATGATAAATAAATTATTAGAAACATGCAGCTTTTTGATACACAGGATGATAATTGATGGGCAGGATTCTTGTTGATGACATGTGTATTATTCCCAGACAGTAAGCAGTTTCGGCCCAAATCCGGCCCACATCTGGCCCGCGTGAAATCTATGCAGGCCGGATATGGGCCAGATCTGGGCCGAAACTGCTTGCTGTCTGGGTTGCAATGTTTTTATCAGTTGTTTGGACTCTTATTCTAACGGCACCCATTTGATGCAGAGGATCCACTGGTGAGAGAGTGATGTAATGCAAAATTTCTCCAGATCTGTTCCAATGAAGAAACAAACTCATCTACATTTTGGTCGACCCAAGGGTAATTTTTTTATCAACTTTTCATTTTTGGGTAAACTATTCCTTTAACATAAAACTGCACTTCTAAGTGCACAGAGATAAAATTAGCACTTAAAAAAAAAACCTCTCTCAAACACAAATACCTTCAAGGCGTCATCCTCACACTCAAAGCTTTCTTCTAGGTCCAGATGTATGAGAGTGAGTGTGATTTTGTGACCAGTTGAAGCACACTTTTTCCAAGTCAGGTTGGAATAGGGATCATACCCTCGTGGATGTCCAGGTGATTGTACCCATCCAGTTGACAGCACGGACCCACACACAGGAAAGAGAAGGACAATAACACTGGACAGGGAACGGACAAGTCAGAAAAAAATCATTAGAAAACAAGGGTGAAAATAGTAGGTCAGAAATTAGCAAAGTATAGAAAAGACAGAGATAGACATTAAGAACAAAACCAAAAGAAGCATAGAGAGAGAGAGAGAGAGATTGATAGAAAATGACAATCAATATTAAAAACACACTTAATTTATTTTATAATCCATGCAATATTTGGAAAGATTAGAGAATTACATACCAAAAAACGATCATGTTGAGAAGTGTTAAAGCTCTCTCCTTCTGCACTTTCACTTTCATGCTCTGTGTGCATCATCATGTCCAGCCCTCTTTTCCCCTAAAAACAGTCAACATACTTAAACGAAGTGTTTCCCAACATCTGTCAGTGGGCGTTCACTCTGAACTGACGTGAACTGGAGGGCTGACATGGCTTCTCCAGAAAGACTGTTGTGGGGATATCAAGCATATTAATATTAATTATACATTAATTTAAAGTTTCAATGCTATTTAGTCATTTAAATACATAAGATCATTATGTACAGTGGCCCATAAAGTATTTAGGAACTAGTTTATGTCACTGCCGTAAAAGATGATTAGCTATTTTATAATCTTTATATGCTATTTAATTTTTTAAATATTATTTTATATTTTTATTCTTTAAAATTGATGTATACTATTGTTATTTTAGTTGATTTTTCTTTAAATGTAAAAGTCAGCATCTTTTACGAATATGAAGACTATTTTAGTTAACTGACAGCTTATGCACCGTTTACAACATAATCTAAAAATATATTAGTTAGAGTAGAATGCTGAAACTGCTGAAAATGTCTTCAAGCAGGGGACCCACTTTCCTGCAGAGTTCAGCTCCAGCCCTAACCAAACACACCTGACCCAGCTAAACAAGGTCTAAAGGATCACTTGAGAAGTCAGAGGTCAGGTGTGATGAAGCAGGTTTGAAAAAAACTTTACAGGACAGTGAGTCCCCAGGGGCAGGGTTGAAGACCTAGACAGAGAGTAAATACGCCTCCTGGTGTCAGAAATGAAAAGGAGAGAAAGTTAGGGGTGGAGACATTAAAGAAGAATATTAAAGAGTCAAATAGATCAAATGGGAAAGGGAGAGAGTGCGAAGGTATGGAAGCCCGTTTCCGCCACTGAATAATTTTTTTTTTTTTTGACTTTTTCCAAAGAAAATGGTTAGATTTTTTTCAGAATGGTTAGATATAAACTTTTTGTGAGTTATAAAATGAAAAAAGACTGATATGTGACCCTGGACCACAAAACCAGTCATAAGGGTCCATTTGGCAAAATTACGATTTATACAGCATCTTAATAAATAAGACAATATTTGACCAATATACAACTATTTGAATATCTGGAATCTGAGGGTGCAAAAAAAAATCTAAATACTGAGAAAATCACCTTTAGCAATGTTCTTAGTAATGTATATTACTAAATTACAAAAATTTGGTTTTGATATATTCACGGCAGGAAATTTGACAATATATCTTCGTGGAACATGATCTTTACTACAAAGCGCTGCACATGACATGAAAAAAATAAAATAAATTGTGCGCATGATTTACTAATTTATTCCCTCAGTGTACTAAAACGTGCACACAATTACTATTGCGTTCCATCGATTTACTATTGCGTTCCCTCGATTTGGTAAATTGTGCACACGATTTAGCAAATCGAGGGAACAAATAAGTAAATTGTGCAAACAATTTATAAATCGAGTGAACGAAATAGTAAATCGATGGAACACAATAGTAATCGTGTGCACGTTTTAGTACATTGAGGGAATAAATTAGTAAATCGTGCACACGATTTGCCCTACTATTTTTTCCTGCATGTCGTGCGAGGCTCCGCACTTTACTTAATATCCTAATGATTTTTGCCATAAAATAAAATTAGATAATTTTTGGCTATTGAGTTTATATCTCACAATTCTGACTTAATAACTTGCAATTGCCTGTTATAAAGAGAAAAAAAGTTGCAAATTAGAGATTTAAACACGAAATACTGACTTTTTTCCTGAGAATTGTGAGTTTAAATGTTTAAATCTCTAAATTGTGACTTTTTTTGTAAAGAGAAAAAAAGTCTGAATTGTGAGATAAAAAGTAGCAATTACCTTTTTTTTAAGTGGCGGAAATGGGCTTACAGAGAGCAGGTTTAGAGATGTGGGCAAAGAGGAAGAACAAGTTATCTGCACTGTTTTTTGAAAGTTTTCCAACAACCATTTACCCTAACAACCACTCGAGTCATTTTACAGGCAGTTACTAGTAAACTATGTAAAATACAGTGGTGTAATAGAACTGCTTAGTTCTATTTGTGTTTTCTGTTGTGTAGTTTTACAAAAAACATTGATGTACATACACATTACACTTAAAATTTACTCATGCAACAGTAAATTTTACTCAATGCAACAGTACATTTACCAACTATATTACATGACCATAAAATCCACAAATAATGCGAATTACTTAGTCTACATCTGAGCTAAGCAAGCCAAATGACACCACACAAAGGAAGTAAAACAGAAAGTGCTAATGGCTTTATTTAACACAAAACAAAGGAAGTTCACTGTTACAGAAATAAATCTCTTGTCCAGGCCATGAATCCTACTTCTGTCATTGTTGTAGATCCTGAATGTGAAGGTTTGCTTTTATTTTTAGCTGGGATCCAGGGGCCCTCAAAGTGTGCTAAAATAAAAATAAAATGTCTGAATTTTACATTGTTAAAATTTTTCCTTCCTAAAGGCTAGTTGGAAATCATGAGATAGGCCTAAATCACAATTATTTGATTGTTTTGACTGCCATCGTTTAATGTTTCTAATTTATTTAATCTTAATGTTTATAATGTTTCTAATAATTGTGGGTCAAAAAAAATAATACAAAGTTAACTTAAAAAGTCATGTCAATTACGTGTGTTTATATCACAGAAAAGCTATTAAAAGCTATAAAAAGATTAGATGTTTATTTACATCACAAGGGTGATTGAAACACCTAAACATATACAGTATGTGTTTTTATTAAGTGTCTGTTCTAACGAAAGCATATTTTATTATAGCTATTTGTTGGAAATGAGATAAATATCGGGAGGAAAGAGCTTTTTTCCATAAACTACAGAGTAAAATATTACATGTTGGTTTGAAGAAGGTTCTGTGTGCCACAGCACAGCTGACATTAGAGATTACAGTAAAGATACGAAACTACAGTGTTAACAGCTCTGACCAAATGAGGAAAAGAGTAGGAACAAACACACACACACATTCTCACCGTGATGGTATTGCAGTCTTCCACAATAGTGTCTGTGGCTTTTGAAGTCAGACCTCACTTTTTTTCTCTGACGTTTAGCTCACAACGTGTGATTCAGAGCAGGTAACAAAAGATATTTGCAGATACATTTTGCTCAAACATCCCTGCCCCTATTCAGAAACAATTAAGAGTGATGCCATTAATCAGAAATGTTATAAAAAATGAATTAAATGTAAAGGTTTGAAACACTTCATAGCAGTAGTTTTTGCTAACATAATACAATTTTTCCTCACCTTTACCGTTGGTGTAAAACTTAGTTTTACAAGTACAGAACTGCCTCATTGTCTCAAACGTATGACAGCCTAACAGTATTTGAAGGAGCTGTTTTAGTTTGGATGTCCTCGATAATGCTGACAGCTACACAAGAAATTCTCAGTAAACAGGTCTCATATTAACGTTCATGCCTCAGGGGTTTATTACTGCATGAACAGGAAGGAAGAAAAGAGAATGCAAGCAGTGCAGAGGGTGGATAGAGGTAGTGGGGCTTTCCAGCGCAGAGGGCAGAAAAAAAGTGACAGAGGGGGTTAAGAGTGGGCGAAGTCAAAACGTTACAGGAAGAAAAGAAAAAAAAATATTCCCTTACCTGCAGTGGTTCTACTGAGACAGTTAGAGAGAAAGAGCAAGCAAGTGTGACAGACAGACAGAAAAGAAAAGAAGACAATTGACGCAATAGCACGGTCAGCATGACAAAATAATCACCAGTTCCTTGGTAACTTAACAGATCAATCACTTCCGTAATTTGTGTTAAAGGTTGAACAAGTCAACAGACTTCATATGACTGTAAAGTTATCACACTGAAAGGACCGAATCAAGACAACAAAGATGGGAGAACTGAAATGCAAATGTCCAAAAGGTGAGATTTCCATATCATTATATATTGATATTTACTGTAAATATATACTGGGAATGTTTGCTGTATTTAATATTAGAATCTATTAATCCTGTTTCACATATTGTATCACTTATTGCTGCTCAAAATAAGGTTTCTGTTTCAACTTCTGGCAACATTATTAAAGCAGTTTTGATATCTGTGTGTGAGAGAACGACCAGGACTGATCTAGTTTTTATTACTGCTATCTTTTACAGCGATATTATTTGAAGTTAATTTACATTCAGTTCTCCTTTGTTCTGTGCCAATATAGAGCCATAGCTTGTATACAATTGACTGTAAGACACAGGGTATTATATTTACTTATCCCATTGTTTCCATCAAGGAAAAATCAGGTCTCTAGACATGGTGTACCAAGGAAATCCTGTACTGTAACCCTGCTAAGATTTTCATGGTTCCTGGAAATCACACATTAACATAACACAGGATATTCTGTATCAGTTTAAAATAATGACTTATCAGGTGGACTAATGTATGCATAACATTACAGTCAAACCAAGATTTTCCAAGACACCTTCAACATTTCACACATTGTCACGGTTTATACTCTATAGTTTAGAAAATGGTAATAAAATATGACACAAATTTAAACCGTGTCAGAAAAAATTCATCACTTACTCACTTTCATTTTGTTCTGAAGAAGTCTCATTCTTTCCTCTAGAGAACACAAAAGAAGACATTTTAAATAATGTTTTACTGTGTTTTTGCAAGTCAAATCCATTGTTTTCAGCTCCACTGAATTTCATTGTATGGGCAAACAGACACTTCTCTTTACTGCAGTATTTTAATGCGAAATGATTTTGAGTTAATTTACATTCAATTTGTTAGTGACACTTACCAACTTACAATAGAATTGACTAATGCACAAAAAAACAAAAAAAACAATGACACGTATTCCAAAAGAGTCGCTGTGCATCCATGGTAGGAGTTTTATTTTTAATTTTTTTAGGTCATATGCAAGCAACTTCTGTCTAGAAATGACTATTTTCATGTGCTTTTAATACATGGGTCACAAATACTAACTTTTTATTGTGATTGCGGAGTCTTAAGCAAAAACTGAGCTCTCTTTCTTTCTCAGGAAAATATATGCTTGCCAGATGTAATGCCACATCGGATATAGTGTGTCAAATCTGCCCACGGCGAACATTTATTGATCAGGAAAACCAAATGAGCCAGTGTCGAGCCTGCAGGGAGTGTTCCAGCAGTAATTTCACATTCACTCACTCTGGTTATTATTTCTAATAATGCCACGTGTCTTTTTCGACAAGTAGCCTAATGTTTGTGTATGTGTCTGACAGCCAGCAATATGGAGATGGTAAAGGAGTGTGAGGCAGACAAAAACACAGAGTGCAGGTGTAAGCCAGGATACTTCTGTACACACATTAGTGAATCCCACTGCGATTACTGCAGTCCGGTCTCCATGTGTCCTCCAGGGAAGGGAGTTGACTTTCATCGTAAGTAATCAACCTTTGCTTATGTGGTGAAGAGGTTTTCAGAATGTTTGATGCCTTAGTGTACCTCCAAATATGAAAGTCCTTTTTCAGTTGAAATATAAAGATATCTACTGATATAGAGTAGATAGCAGTAGTGCCATAGTGTTCCTGTGGCTCAAGTGGTAGAGCATTGCGTTAGCAGCACAAGGTTGTGAGTTCAAATCCCAGGGAACACATGTTAGGTAAAAAATGTTAGCCTGAATGCACTGTAAGTCTCTTTGGATAAAAATGTCTACTAAATGCATAAATATATAATCACGAGTCCCTTTGGAACTTCTTTAATGCATCTATATATATGTTCAAATACTCTGAGAAGGGACAATTAACCTAAATTCACTCTTGTCAAAGACCATGTGAACATAACACTACAATTTGTCTCAATATCCACAGCGACATACTTATTGACAGGTGAAAAATAAATCAGTTGAGTTTACATTAAAGCATGGATATACCTGTTAGAAGATCTGCAATGGTCTGAAGGGCTTCCTGTTTAGAGTATAATATGTGGCAGGAGGACTGAAGAATAACTGAAGCTGTGTTGCAGATACGCACTTGAAAGACACTGTGTGCAGACCCTGCCCAGAAGGAACCTACAGCGATGTGATGGACTACTTTTCCAGCTGCAAAAATCATACAAGGTGAGAGTCAGTGTTATGCATGCATAAATTGCAATTTCACAACTGACAGATTGACTTATCACAAATTCACAGAATCCCGACCCCCCCACATACACACTGTCTACACATCACTAAAAGGTCCTTTATAAGTGTCATATGACTTTCTTAAAATAACATTATTTGGTGTATTTGGTGTAATGCAATGTGTAATGCAATTTAAGTTTTAAAAAACACATTATTTTCCAATTAATGTATATTATTGTTGCTCCTCTATGCCGTGTCTTTATGTAAAGCATAGATTCTTACAAAGCTCATTGTTCTGAAAACCGAGGTGTACGCCGATTGGCCAGCTATCTAGTAGTGCGTTTTGATTGGCCGAATACCTCAAGCCTGTGATGGAAATGTTATGCCCTTACCATACTGTGATGCCGTCTCCTGGCACGACGAGACAAAACCAATAAAACCCATTACAAATGAGGCATTTGTTGCATCCAGTGGGGACATAATTACTAATTATAATGACTTTTACTGTGATTTTACACATTGTGTATCATGCTGCATAAACATAAAACCATGTCTGCATTTGTGAGCGGAGAAGTTACGAACAACAAACACTACTCTACACTGTTCAAAACTCGTGTTTGAATCATCAGTAGCAAACTATTTAAATATGTAAACATACGGACTGTGAGTCAGAAGCACCAGACTGTCCTGGCAAAATTGTTATTGCCCCACTTTATAGAAATAGACACTGGCATTGTAGGCCACTCTCACAGTAAAATACCGTAAAATGCGCTGCACACATCTGAATATTTGGGTTGGACTGTTCTGGAACAGTGTTGTACTGTACATACAACTTAACCACTGATTTCTAGTTGTGTCCTCTTTTGGAAGGCCGAACAAAGTAGTTTTTCTTTAACAACGACACAGGTCTCTAGAACATGGCGCAGGTGGTAACAGAAAAAGTTATGCCTTCTTTCTTTGTGTGAACATTTGGGTGGCATTATGCAAATCTTCCCACGTCATGATATAGACGTGGGGGCGTGTGAGAACGAGCCATTTCAGGTAGCCATGGTTGACTCTTAACTTTTACAAAGAATATCTCTTTGGATTTGAGATTTTAGTCTTTGTAACTTTACAGATCGTCTTCATGCACCAAGAGCTTGTGACACTCCAAGGAGAAAGGAAAAATTGAAATCGCATCATATGACCCCTTTAAATAGAAATGATCTCTTGTGAAACTATCACAAGCTTCTGGCTTACATGAATGATTAATTCCAAATTACACAACCAAAGATGTCTTGCCTTCTGCTTAACTTTTTCTCTACAAGTAATATCTTTTTATTTTTAGACGTATAATGCCTTTTCTTTTTCACCTGATTTACACAAAATACAGAGGAGGAATGCAAAGGTTTTATGCATAACCATTACAGGTTTTACGTAAATGTGTTTTATGTCATTCTCCTACACAAAATAAGACCACATTAATTTGCTTCCAATAAAAGTGTAGACGCACACTGTGTAAGAGAGTGGGTGGGTATCGCTTCCTTTCTTAAACTCTCTCTGACATTCACATACATTATTTCTACACATACACAAAGCAAGACACTCAAAGACTAAAATCACACACTATAATAAATAGTTTCCATGTAATTTTCCTTAGCTCAATAGAAATAAAACTTGACGCAGTTTCCCCTCTGAAATCATTTGCCTAATGTGTCATTTTACAGTTGCGATGACTTGGGTCGAGATGTGAAAGTTCCTGGGACTAGCAAATCAGACGTTGTGTGTGGAAATTTTAAACCATGTACCACATGTAAGTCTCTATCCCTTTACTGGAAAAACTAATTTTATAGATAATGTCACCATGTAAACTCACTTTATGTCCTTTATTTCAGCTTGTTCTTGGTTGTTACCTGCTAGTCTGTGGGCAGGGTTCGTGATTACCACCCTGATTTTATTTCTGATCCTGTTTATAATTTATTGGAGAAACAAACGTCAGTCAAAAAGATTAGGTAAGTAGATGTACTGTAATACTGTTCGCAAGCATTTCTGCTGAGTGGTCAAATAAGTCAAGCTGGCTTCATCAGATCTGTAGGTTATAGTTCTAGATTGACTGTAACTGTCCTTGATGATGGGCGAGCAAACTTTTGCACTGACGTACATAAAAGGGTTATTTAGCAATAACACAAGTTTGATTGATGGGAAACCAAACCAGAACTCTGTCGCTAATAGTACGGACATAGATGCATGTGCATATGGTTACCCACACATAAAATGCCTATGCAGGTCACTGAGGGATAAACTGCTCTGAAATCTTTTGATATTTAAGATAACACATCTGCTGCCGTCACTGATTTCCAGCATCAGCAACAGTGATACGTGCTCTGCTGTAGGCTTTGTAAATAACTTACTGCTTAGTGCACAAGATGCTTAAGATTAAACTCCTGCTGGTAAACCACATCCTTTCAGGTCTATACACAAGCTCACACACATGTATCAGTGTGGCGTCAACTTTACAATAAACTGTTAAAAATCATCAGAAACATCTGATGGTTGCTGGAAGTACAATACAGAATCCTGTAAATGACGTCCATTTCTCACACACAAACAATTGTTATGCATTAAGGGTTAAGTGATTATCAAATTAATTATTCAAGTTTATGTATTAAATGCAAATCTAAAGATTTATAAAAATGTGAAACATACAGGCAATGTGTTTTTATTTATGAGCCATAACTGACATTTTGTTTCCTCAGAGATTTCTTTAAGCCACATCTCGCCGGTGCTTCCTCCAGACATCCTGAAATACCCTGCAGACTGTGATGTGGAGAAACATGCAGAGCATCAGCAGCTCACACATTTAGGTATGATGTTTTACTATGTATGTGTGAATGTAGCCCAGGTCTATTTCTCAGCTCAGTCAGTTCAGTTCAGTTTTGATTCATCAATTCTGAAAGTTCAATTCCGCGATAAGCATCTTAACTTAAGACAGTGGTGTTGTTATTCACCTCAGTGTTGATTCAGTTCAGTTCAATAACAGTGTTGATGGTGCTTCTGAAAGCATTTTTAACAGCAGTTAATCTGTATCTATAATATTTCTAAAGCTGTGACCTGGAAATCTTGCAGATAACTTCACACAGCATTCTAGAATCCACAAGGTACAGATTAAATACAGTCAGGAGAGTTTCGAAATAAGCAATATCATATTTTATGATGACTTCAACTACGGCTTTGCGTCAGTGTATAAATCATTACGAAGTTTCCTCTGACCTCTTCTGATCTTATCAGCTCACAGACGAAAGGTACAAACCACATACACGATGTCTTACACTGCATGTCAAATAACCTAGAAGGTTTAGCTGTTTTGGCCTCCCACGACTCCCACACTCTTCTCCTGCTATTAATTTGTGGGGGCGATGCCATCTTTGATGTCTGTAGTAAACATGGGGTCTGAATCACATACTGTTGTAAAAACCAGTCATACTGTGACAACAGGTAGAAGTTCTGGTTTGTACAGTAATCAGCTTTTCTGGTCTAGTCTTCTAAGACAAATTTACAAGAAACTGTTTTTTTTTTCATTCAGTGCTTTTGAAACAGAAATGCTAAGACAGACCTATCGTTTGATCTACAAAAAAAAACAGGAATATTTTCAAATATCATATTACTATAACAATTTAAAACAACTTTTCTATTTGAATAAAGTTACAAATATATGATTTATTCTTGTGATGGCAATGCATGCTGAATTGTGCATATGTGAACATAATTCATATTAATAAAGAGTTTTGAATTTTTTTAGTTCAAAAAAGGCACAAATTATTATATATTGAGATGTTTAGCCAATCAAGTCAAGTCACCTTTATTTGTACAGCACTTTATATAGTACTGGTTGCGTCAAAGCAGCTTTACAGTGTCAAACAGGGAACAATTTGGCGATAATGCAAGAACACAATAACAGAGTCATTTTTCCAGCTAAAGTCAGTTCACTGATGATTCATTGATGTCATCATCCAGTTCAGCTCTCTTTCAATAGAGTCTGAGAAATTAGTCAAGAGTCCACAACTAAGCAAAGGCAACAGTGGCAAGGAACCAAAACTCAATTGGTGACAGAAATGGAGAAAAAAACCTTGAGAGAAACCAGGCTCAGTCAGGGAACCAGTTCTCCTTTGGCCAGACGAAACCAGTTAGGCATGGTTTAATTCCAGGCTGCAACACAGGTCAAATTGTGCAGAGGACTTTCCTGGTTCCTGTGGTCTTGTGCAATAATTGTCGAGGTGATGAGGTCTTCACAGGGGATCTGTCTCTGGGGCACATCTAGTTGACATGGTCTCTGCTTACATTCAGGGCTGTAGAGGTCATCTCTTGGTGCTGATCCACCATCGGGTCCCAGGACCTCTCGTACCCAAAGCGACAATCATACACCTAGTATGGTTCTAGTAGGAACTCAAGCTGCTGCATTTTAGACCAGCTGGAATTTGTTTATTAAGTGTGCAGAACAACTACCCAATAAAGCATTATAATAATTTAGCCTTGAGGTCATGAATGCATGAGTTGATGTTTCTGCATTTGACATTGAGAGACATAGGTCATGATTTAGATATATTTATAGGATGGAATAATGTGGTTTTATAAATGCTAGAAACAAGGTTTTCAAAGGAAAGCTTGACATCAAATAACACACCTCGGTTCCTAACTTATGACAAGGATTAGGTTTTTGGTCCAATAATTAAAACCTTTTTTTTTTTTTTTCAAAAATTAGCAGTAGGAAATTACTAGTCAGCCATACAATCACTGATTAATCATTTTCTTCTTTTCCCCTCAGTTGGAAAT
Organism: Carassius auratus; assembly: GCF_003368295.1. NCBI lineage: Eukaryota > Metazoa > Chordata > Actinopteri > Cypriniformes > Cyprinidae > Carassius > Carassius auratus. The sequence continues at coordinate 42,427 of NW_020526190.1, forward strand.
TACTCAGACATGGACAGCAGCATTCAGTGTGATGGATTTATGCCAACTATGACAATGTCAGAGAAATATTGCCTGTCAGCTGCTGCAAATGAATTTACAGACAGCATCATGTGCCACTCGAACTGTCACTCGGAGCCACAGGAGTCTGAATGGAACGATTAACTTTGGCACATTAACTTATATTAACTGGACAATTATCTATAAAGAGTTATTTTTTTACCACTGAAGAAGCCTGACTTCTGTTCTGGTAGAATGTGTAAATAACTATTTTTTGGGGGAGGGAAATTATTGAATTTACCTTTCACAAAACCTGTATGAATGACAACAACAGATACTGAAGTTACACAATATGGTCTCTCTTGTAGTAGTTACAATATATTGTCTTTAGTTAAGATGCTTGTAGATTCTGTTTTTTCAGATGTTTCATTTTGTTTTAATAAACATTTGGTATTTGAATAATCCCATGACTGTGTATAAAAGTATGTGGGGAAGTCGTGGCCTAGTGGTTAGAGAGTTTGACTCCCAACCCTAAGGTTGTGGGTTTGAATCTCAGGATGTCAATAGACTTAGGTGCCCTTGAGCAAGGCATCGAACCCCCAACTGCTCCCTGGGCGCTGCCACATAAATGGCTGGCCTCTGCTCCAGGTGTGTGTTCACAGTGTGTGTTTGCACTTTGGATGGGTTAAATGCAGAGCACGAATTCTAAGTACGGGGTCACCATACTTGGCTGAATGTCACTTTCACTTCACGCTTTTTTTAAGTATGATAAAGAAGACTGCCATTGTGTCATACCAGGTCTCACCAGAAGATGTCGCAATTGACACCGTGGACTTGAACTTCTCTTTACAGACCTGTTAGTTCGTTCAGTTTCAGTAGCAATGTCCACAGTCACTTGGACAGAAGTACGTACTTGACCACAGAGCAAACCAAATATGCCAGAGACCATAGAAATATGAAATACTATTTTGTCTTCGCCAGAGACGTCAGGGTTTCTCAGCTTGTTCTGTTCTCTACTGCTGAAATGGCTAAATATTACTTTACCAAGTCTATTATCGCCTCTTAGAGGGTAAAATAAGATATTGCAAGAGGACGGCATTTTATTTTACACGGTCTTGTTGAAATGGAAAAATGTTTCATAACCCTCACAATACTCAAAAAAATTGTTTTTAAATTACCATTCGCTTTATGGCATGTCATAAATAGTAGACACTCAAGTACTAGAAACCTATTAGCTGAGCTCTCACATATTTGTTTTAGATAATTATGGGCCATTATTTGAAGCACACACCATCATGTCATGGACATATATATATATATATATATATATATATATATATATATATATATATATATATATATATATATATATATATATATATATATATATATATATATATTTATATATATATATATATATATATATATATACAGTGGGTATGGAAAGTATTCAGACCCCCTTACATTTTTCACTCTGTTATATTCCAGCCATTGCTAAAATCAAGTTCATTTTTTTTCCTCATTAATGTACACACAGCACCCCATATTGACAGAAAAACACAGAATTGTTGACATTTTTGCACATTTATTGAAAAAAAAAAAAACTGAAATATCACATGGTCCTAAGTATTCAGACCCTTTGTTCAGTATTTAGTAGAAGCACCCTTTTGATCTAATACAGTCAGGAGTCTTTTTGGGAAAGATGCAACAAGTTTTTCACACCTGGATTTGGGGATCCTCTGGCATTCCTCCCTGCAGATCCTCTCCAGTTCTGTCAGGTTGAATGGTAAACATTGGTGGACAGCCATTTTCAGGTCTCTCCAGAGATGCTCAATTGGGTTTAAGTCAGGGCTCTGGCTGGGCCATTCAAGAACAGTCACAGAGTTGTTGTGAAGCCACTCCTTCGTTATTTTAGCTGTGTGCTTGGGGTCATTGTCTTGTTAGAAGATGAACTTTCGGCCCAGTCTGAGGTCCTGAGCACTCTAGAGAAGGTTTTTGTCACGATATCCCTGTACTAGTTCAGTATTGGACAGATGATGAGCAGTGTCTGGTTTTCTCCACACATACCGCTTAGAATTAAGGTTAAAAAGTCCTATCTTGGTCTCATCAGACCAGAGAACCCTTCAGGTGTTTTTTAGCAAACTCAATGGGAGCTTTCATGTGTCTTGCAATGAGGAGAGGTTTCCTTCGGGCCACTCTGCCATAAAGCCCCGACTGTTGGAGGGCTGCAGTGATGGTTGACTTTCTATTACTTTCTCCCATCTCCGGACTACATCTCTGGAGCTCAGCCACAGTCATCTTTGGGTTCATCTTTACTTCCCTCACCAAGGCTCTTCTCCCCCGATAGCTCAGTTTGTGTTGGATTGCCAGCTCTAGGAAGTGTTCTGGTCGTCCTTGATTTAAGGATTATGGAGGCCACTGTGCTCTTAGTAACCTTAACTTTGGCCAGATCTGTGCCTTGCCACCATTCTGTCTCGGAGCTCTTCAGACAGTTCCTTTGTCCTCATGATTCTCATTTGCTCTCATGCACTGTATGTGGTATGGTCTTATATAGACATGTGTGTCGCTTTCCTAATCAAGTCCAATCAGTATAATCAAACAGCTACAGTATGTAAAAAAAAGGTGTAGAACCATCTCAGAAGATGATCAGATGAAATGGACAGCACCTGAGTTAAATATATGAGTGTCACAGCAAAGGGTCTGAATACTTGTGATATTACCATGTTACCATTACCATGTGATATTTCAGTTTTTCTTTTTTAATAAATGTGCAAAAATGTCAACAATTCTGTGTTTTTCTGTCAATATGGGGTGCTGTGTGTACATTAATGAGGAAAAAAATGAACTTAAATGATTTTAGTGAATGCGGGTCCACTCTCTGGGTGTATTTTTGTTTGGTTTTTTATATATATATATATATATATCGACAGACAGACAGACAGACAGACAGACAGACAGACAGACAGACAGATAGACAGATAGATAGATAGATAGATAGATAGATAGATAGATAGATAGATAGATAGATAGATAGATAGATTCTATTCTGTGTTCTGTTATTAGTATTGCAATTGGCATTGGCATCAGTAGCTATAGTATAAGAAATAAATTCATACAAGCAGGATTTTATGTTAATATAAATGGTATATTCTAAAGTGGACAAATCTACATATTTCAGACCACAGGAATTTCAGCACTTTTAGACAATGTTTGACTATTGCAATTAATCAAAATCCTATCACACAGATTTATATAATAAAATGTAGGAATCAATAATTCAAGTTGCACCTGACTAGCTAAACCACTGGCTCATTGCTTCTGCTTACTTTTAACATATCTGCAGAATACAATATTAGGGTGCTATGAATCTCGCCTGATCCATATTTTACAGTACCATTCATGAATGTTCACAGAGGGCAACAGGGCTGTATTGTTGTGATCTCATTTAACCTTTGCATTTAAATTTTGAACCAATTTCTTCATTTGTAGTCTCCATTTAAACACTATTTGTTGCAGCTCAGGGACAATCACTGTTGCAATATGGACTCTTTGTGAACCCTGGGCTCTAAGAACAAACTGAGCTCAAAAACCCCAGCAAATGGCCCCTCTATTTCTCTCTCTTCTCTCCATCCTCACTCAGCCTTCTTAAAGACCTGCTTGGCAGTGACACCCTGAGCCCTCATCTCCTGCAGAGAGAGAGAGAGAAAGAGACGTGACAGAAAAAAAAAGGATGAAGGACATTGTGAGAGATGCATAGCAGTAGCCCAGTTGTTAAAGACTCAATTAAGTTTAATCCAAGAACTAAAGACATTCAGAGGTTCCATCACCACTGAGCTTCTGAAAAAGCCATGATTTCTAGGTTAGTTCATTGAAACCAATTCTAAAATGAATGTATTGTTTCTTTAAAAGAAAAGGCTTTTTTTTTTTTGCTTACCAAATGGAGGAGGTTTCCTTCTAGCCAATGTGTCCAGCCTCTGCCCTCTTTCTCTCCTCGCTGCACGCAGATCAATTTATCACCGTCCCAATTCACTGTGGTCTGAAACATATGGAAAACATTATCCATCAGCACCACACATTCCCACACTCCTTTGTCTGGCTGATGTTACTTTAAAAGGGCCCTGTGTGTTTCTCACAAATACATTACAAATGGGTAAACGAGGATAAAAAACAATATAAAAAAACCACACACACACCTGGCACTTTCGCCCATCGACTGCTCCCAGGTCCTCAGTGAACTCCTGTCCCAAAGTGAAGTCCATGTCAAAGTTCTTAAAGGTGGTGACTGTCTTAATCTTCATCTTTCCAGTGTTGACATCATGTTCAATATGTTTGCTGGGTTTCAGAATGGAGACAATTTTCCTTAATGCATAGTTAACATCTGATGAGGAGAGAAAGAGAGATTAAAGAATCATTGTCTATTTAACCTCTTTTTTATATACAGTTGAAGAAATACTTTTCAGTACAATGAAATCAATCTGAATCAGTTGAGCAAGTTCACAAATCCAGTCTTTAATTTTTTTTTTTTGTTTTTTTCCTGAAATAAGAATGATCTCGAGTGGTAAAAGAAGATTATCAGTGAAAAGCAGCTTACATTTCAGTTTGTTCATCACTCAGAGCTACTGTATGAAATCAGGAGATTGGGTATATAATGCATTCATTGTGTGAATCACTTTTATGATACTTTAATGCTGATTTTAAGTTTGAATGCTCCATTATTGCAAATGCATGAAAAAGAGTGACAAGCAAGTTACTGAAAATAACTTTTCAATAACTTTTTCCTCAAATGAAAGAAAGTCATAGACTACATACAAGTTTGGAACAGCATCATTTTTATTTTTAGGTGAACTAACTCTTTAACACCATGTATAACATGATGAGACAAGCATTACAAGCTCTTATCCAATGAATAAGGGACAAATTCAAACACATCTTTACTTTTCCAGGTGTATTCTTAATTCTTAACTAAATTGCTATGATCTCGTTTAGTCTTTCTTCCCCATGGAGGAGGATGATTGGACTGTATTGCATTACATTCACCCAGATAAAAAGGATGCACATCATCCTCATGTTCACAGAGGTTTGAAGACAGATGGAAGAGGAACATCACAGTCAACACAAGCATCAGGTTACAATCACTGTGGTTCGTTTTTATATACTACAGCAGTTCACTGATTATAAGCTCTTATGCTGCTAAACTAAGAAGAAGAAAAAAGAAAATATATTGTTGCTTACCCAAAGCCGCGAGATATCCCTCAAAATTGTCCTGGGAAACCATGTGGTAAATGCCAGTATAATTAGGTTTGGACATTTTCTTAGTTTGCTTTTTTGTTTGACACGAATCCAACCAAACCTTGTGTGTTCTGTACCTCTTTGGGCTCACTTTTCCTCTGGTTATCTGTCTGGATCTCTATCCGTGTGGCTTGGCTGCACTATCGCATTGTTCGCTAGTTAATTTGGTTAAATTATAGCGCGATTGACGCCGTTTCCTCCTAACAGCAGGCGAAGTGAAGACACCGAGCGGAATCTGTGGTCAATGTTTCCGGGAATTTATTCCGTGATGTTGCGTTACACAATACCCCAAGACTTTGCTCCGGTTCGTCCTCTGTAAGTAACCCAAAAGCGTCTGACTCCTCCCTGACCAGTTCAGTTCCGAACAGAGCAAAGAGCCAAATCCTCCCTTTGCTTTGCAGGCATTTCCACAGAGGTTGTTATATTACATATTTAATATATTAAAAAATACACACAAAATAATTAGATATGGTAATTTTACCCCAATAAAATATGCAATTAGGCGTGATCTTATTAAATATGCAATTATGATTAATGAAAAAAAATAGTTCCTTTACTTCCTAATTAAACGTTAGCTGAAATAATAAAATAAAAGACAACATTTCACATATTAAGTCACTTTGACTTGATGTAGTAAAGAAAACTAAAACAGAAATAAAAAATGTATAGACGTATTTAAAAAAAACTCAAAAACACAAAGACATTGGCTAATTAAAATTTTAAAAAACTATAATTGTATCTCAGTGATACATTTTTATATTTCCATTAATAATATTATTATTATATTTTTATAAAGATGTGAACATTTTGCATTTAGTATATAAGCAAAATCACAGTTGAAAGTTGCTAAATATACTTATGAGAATGTGATTTATAAATTATCCTAAAAAAAAAGTTCTATCAATAATAGGATGAATAACAATATATGGAAATTTTCTGACAGTATAGAGAAGTTGGGTAACACTGAAAAACATAACATTTTAAACCCAATCATAATATTCATAATTTAGGTCTGTACCTCGAAATCAAACCATGCACTTTATCCCACAGTTTTTCTCTGACACATTGTTCTGTTGCTCATGTGGCGCTGTGTAAAGTTCATTCATTTCTCCTAATGTTTTTTCCCACTGTGCCTCTGTGTTAAACAAGGTCAGGCCTGTATGGGGTTCACTGATCAAGGGCCACGTTTGACCCTGATGTCTTCAGCTCTCTGTCTGATGTAAAGAATTTGAATGATACAGGTCCCTCTCTCTGGCATCAGGCCAGGGTTTGTGCATATCATCTCCCCAGGACATCAACCTTTCCATTCGGCCGTACAGTTACAAGAACTTCCCGGAAAATAAAAAAATGTATGCAAACACACCTTCATTTTATTGCAGCAGATGTGTAACAATGGCGATGGATAACAGTCTTTGGACAAGCATTTTATTAAAACTGAGAACGAGTGGATGATTTATATCAATTACAATTAAGTGAATTTACTTATCTTTTTTTACTAAATATTTAAAAAAACAACAAATAGACATAGAAAAAACATAGCAAGATTTGTTTGATTAGATCAAATAGCAACTTTGTAAAACCCTGGCACAGTTTTCTCTAAACCCGCTGTAATTTTATTTTAAAATAAGCTGTACAATAATGAAGCAAAATTTAATTTCATCTTTTCTTTTCTTTTTATCGTTTCCTGACAGAGCCACTCTTCTTATCCTCCGACTGCTGCTTTTTGACATCTTTCTTTCCTTTTGCTCCCAGATTCTCATAAACATCTTCATTTTTTCTGAAAAAAAATAAAAATTAGACAAAAGAAAAGAAATTAGTATAACTGATTATCCATAAACGTACAGCATAATCATCATAATCATCCCAACTTCTAGACGGATAGAGGAGTGAACGAGTTTTTAATGTTTCAAAGTTTTAATGTTTTTGTCAGCAGCTTGAGCTATCAATTGACCCAAACCACAAAACGTGAGAGAGAGGCTTGCCAAACATTGTCCAGTAAGCCAATGGTTAGTTCAACTCAGTGATTAGAGCAGGATCAAACTGAAACAATACCAGATCTGTGATAACATATCCAACCCAATCCCTCCCTTTCTCTTCCAATGGGATATTGCACAACGGCTCTTATGCTTCTAAAAATGGCCATGAGACTGAGAGATCTTTGAACCGCCTACTTAACTGCTCATCGGTTTGGGAAAGATAAGGAGATGTGAGAGGAATGTTTCTGGATGGTTTTGGGAGTATTGGAGGATACACTACAAGCAGAATTCTACTTACTTCGAAGAGGTTTTGCGACTGGCCTTCTGGTGTTTAGGCTGAATTGAGAGGTTTCCATATTCGGTTTCTGTTTCCTGTAACAATAAGTAAAAAAAAATAAAAATAAATCAATATCAATACTAAGTACAACAGATGGGAGACACAGGATATAAGTCTTATCTTCCCTTTTTACGGTGTTGACTTTGATAAGATATTGCATGGGAACTGTTCTGAAGGCAAATGGATATACTATCATTCAAAAGTCTGGGGTCATAAGCACACCAAGGCAGCATTTATTTGACCAAAATAAAATACAGTAATATCATTAAATATTATTACAATGTGTAGTAACTGCAGGCTTCAGTGTCACATGATTTCAGAAATCCTTCGAATATACTGATTTGCTGCTCAAGATCCATTTTTATCAAGATTGAAATCAGTTGTGCTGTGTAATAGTTTTGTGGGGAAAATTTTTTTCATCACATTTTTCTTCCAGGATCCTTTGATTAATAGAGTGTTCAAAAGATCAGGATTTCCTTGAAATAAAAATGCTTTTGTAACCTTATAAATTTTTTTATGGTCACTTTTTATTTAATGCTTTGTTGCTTTAAAAAGTATTAATTCCATAAAAAAATCTGAATAACCTCAAACCAAATATTAGCTTAATTTGCTTTCATTGCTTTTAGTGCATTTCAAAAACCTCCAACCATGATCCTCAGCCGTTTTCTTACCATGACAGCCCTTCGTGTGAGTTTAGTCGACTCTATATACTGTAGCACAGCCAAGTAGATGAACTTGTACTGTGCTTCGGTTTGCACCATGCCAGACCGCTGATCTCGAACCATCTGAATACACTTCTGGATGTCGATGTCACTGTCCAGACCTGACAAAAACAACATCTTTAGATTCATTTGCAAAAACTGCTACCATGTTTAATCCAGGATCTAGGCTGAAAATGTGGTTGCAACAACTAAGAATAAGCCTATTATAAGATTTTAAGACCAACTGTATTTATTTGTGTTAAAACATCTGGAGCATTTAGAAAGGAAGCATAGTAGTTAAACATATTAGAAAGCCTGAGGACATTCACAGGTTACAATGCTTTAATCAATCTGATTGCACTGCATTAACCTTTAGTAGCAATAGCTTTGCCATGGTAATGTTCATTAATGTTTAGAGATAAAGGTGAATACTGAAACAGTACTGACCTCTCTAAAATGTTTTTAAGCTTAAATAAAACTGTAAACTTCTCATTAAGAGCTGGGATTAATTAAAAATTAGGATTCCAGAGGTTTGAGTAAAAACAACCTAAATACATAAATTCTCAACTCAGTAAATAAATTAGTGTGTTTATGCAATTAGCAGATACTTTTATCACATTCAAGGTTTTAATTTAATCAGTTCATCAGTTCTCTGGGAATTGAGCCTATAACCTTTCATGTGACGCTGCCAAAGAATGGTACCATGAAGGTATTACCAGGACAATCCCTAAGGGTTTTAAGTGCTTTCCTGAAGGGTACAATGGCTAATATTTTGCTTCAGCTAGGGACTGAACCAGCAAGTTTCCAGATAGCAGGCTGCTGACTTTTTAAAGCCTCACAGAAAGCAGTTTTTTTTTGGTTCATAGTGAAAGTAAGAAAACCTCAAAACCTCAATACAGAGTGATATAAACTCACCTTTAGCATCAATGGTATCTATAAGCATATCGATCACCACAATGGTTCCTGTTCGTCCGATACCAGCACTGCCAAAACACATTAATCAACAAATAACTGAAGTTATCTCTTCAAGCTGGCAGAGGTCTTGAGACACTGAACGCCCACAGAACGTTAATACTAAAGAGCAACATGTAAATGTGACAAGTTGACTACAAAAAGTTGAAAATTGGGTTCTCCCAAAGATGTTTTGTGAGAAACACAAAATAAGTGGCATTTAATATTGCATCAGTGTTCAATACTGTCCATAAAATGTCAAGACTATTCAGATCATTTGATATAGCATGAAATAGCATGTCTTATGCTCATGATGAAGCACCCAAGTGGAAGATGAAGGTATAAGAGGCTCTTTTGAGAGTAAGTACCTGCAGTGGATGATCATGGGTCCAGTTGAAGACAGTTCGTGCTGTTTCATGTTGACCTGCTCCAGAAAGCTGAGCACTCCACCAGGCTCCTGCGGCACGCCGTGATCAGGCCAGCTCAAATATTGGTAGTGCCAAATGGTGCGAGCTGGCTCTTTCTGGAATCAGATAAAATAACGTTTTTTTTTTTATTTAAGGATTTCTCATTTATTTTTACTCCAGATCTCTCAAATATATTTGCATTACACTGGCCATAAGTGGTGGTATGTAAGATATTTTATGTTCACATCAGGCAAGTGGACACATGATAAGCGGGAAATTACGCAGTGTAATCCTATCCAGTCATAAAAACAGAGAGGACGGAAACACATGAACAACGTCTCCAAAACTGCTCTGAGAGTCACTTCATGAACATTTTACTGATTGATCTGAGTAAAACCAGCATCATATCACCTACAACAGATAAATGATAAATAAAATGTATGTTTTATGCCTTCATTTTGATAAAAATTCAAAAGGCTACTTTAAGAAAAAATTTAATTAATAAATTAAGTTGTTTATACATTCAAAGAATCAGACATGCTAAAACACAGAATTAGGTAACAATAAAAAAATATAAATAATATATATATTAAAAAAAAAATTCATAGGGCCCTAAACTTGAAATTTTTGTTAAACTTTTAATAGATTTATGTGGAATGTGTAGTTTCATGATTTTGATTAATTCGACATGCTTTTTAATTGATATAATTTAATGTAACTATTAAAAAGGAGTACAGCAATACATAACAATTAAATGTTAATTTGAAAAAATGAATTTAGAAAAAAATAAAATAAAACAGAATCTAGGAAAAAATTAAATGGATTTAATAGGGTCCTATCCCTCAGCCTTGCTGCGCCCCTCAGTTTGGGAACTACTGGTTAATTCTTGTAAATGGATACATTAAATTGTGTTTATTATGTATACTTTTTTATTAAAGTGAAAATCTACTTCATTTCCACTTTAAAGTTAAGTTTATATTTTTGTGCAATTACTTGTCAGTAACACTTCTGCAGTGTTAACATGATGTTTATTACTGCATAGAATTAATTGAAATAAATGTTTAATTTATAAAATACAAGTTGATTTCAAAATGCACCTACATTTTTAAGCATTTTGCATTTTTTATTTGAATAAAATAAAATTTGCACTATATATTTCATCATTGAGGATTTAAAAAAAAAAAAAAAAAAAAAAATCTCATCTCGTTCTTGTGAACCCAGTCTCGTGTTTTGTCTCATGGGATAAGTGTCTCATCATACCCTAATATATATATTACATTTAGTTAAAAAAGAAAATCTTACTTAAAAATCTTTGAACTAGAGTACTAAGGTGGTGTCACCTTTAGACTTTTTGATATAACCATAATGCAACTGTGTTAGTTAATAACAGAAAGTCCATATTTTAAAGAGACAATCCTCTTTTCTTCAAACTGTTTTATCAAGGCAAAGGTATGATATGCATTGGAAGAGAATGAAATACATGGACAGAATCTGGGAGCAGGTGCTGTATGCAGAAATGTGCTGTGTGCTAGTGTGAATGATCGCACAGAAGTATTGAAAAAGACAGTTTCCTTACCCGGTGTGTTGCTGTGAGCTCCATCACTCTGACCTTGTAATCAGTAGCATCCTTCTCAGACAGTAACGTCACCACATATCTGCCTGCTTCCTTATGCTCTTCGTCAGCAGTTGGCCAGTATGGCACACACTTATTCTGCAGAGGGCGCATGTAACAAAAAAAAACCCTATATATTAATAGACCTCAAAATGCTAAATTTACAGTCAAGAGATTTTCTACTAATAATAATACTAAATAAAAAAAAATTGAATTCATTATGAATTGGAAGATTGTCAACAATTACTAACCCGTCCTTTTTCAACCTCCCTTGTTGTCATGACGATTACTCGTGTCTTTTCTTGCCATACCATTTGCCAGAAATCGTTTACAGTTGTTAGGAGGCAGCCTTGACAAGCAATGTAAACTTTCTGGTAATTAATATCCATTAATTTGTTCTGGGAGCACAGACATATAGAAAAAGAGAGGAGGAGAGAAAAGAGAGGGTTTTTAACGAAAGAATTTGAGAGATTTATGATTATGTTGTGATTTATGTTGTGGACGTACTACAACATAGTTGGCATTGATGTAATCAGAGCCGACAACATTGGGATCTGCGTTTTGCAGGATAACCCTAGTATCATCAACTGAAAAGAGAAAAAAATTAAATAATTATTATAAAAACTGTCACAATTTATGTAACTTCTCACTACTAAACTTATATTTCATTTATATATTTATCCAAGAAATATTGTAGTGCGATAAGATTCATTGCTCACAGGGAAGGATGTTCTTATATCTGTTTTTGCTTTTGTTTTCTGGTCTCATCCCTTCATCTCTGCTCTTCGTTACCTTAGTTTCCAACTTTTGCAACGCCTGAAAGAAGAAAAACAGATTTATAGATCAGAAATAGCACAGATAGAGAGTACACATGACCACATCCTGCCTGTAGAGAACAGCTCTGAACAAAACAGTTTGGATGTGGTCTAACCTTACTACGACCAGTGATCATCTTAGTAGAAACGCACTAATTTTAGCAACAGTTGATCAACATGTACAAATTGGTATAATTACAAAAATGACAGTAAAAATGCATGAATTGTCTTTAATCAGAAGCTAATGTAAAAGTAGATGATGTGAAAAAATGGATGGCAATTAAACGTATGCCTGTTTTTGTCTTTTTATGTAAAAAAAATTAATGAAAAAAAAACACAAAATAAAATAAAATATATTTAATTTCTTAATTTCTTAAATAAATCCTAATAATTATCTCTTAAGATCTAACTGCTTTGAAAGAACAATAAGAACCTAACCTAAAACTGCAATGCAAATCTTTCAAAATTTGTAAGGGATTAAAACTTTTTTTACTCACATTAACTAATCTGCAGAATTTTGTTTTAATTTAATTTAATTTAATTTAATTTAATTTAATTTAATTTAATTTAATTTAATTTAATTTAATTTAATTTAATTTAAATTAAAGATTTCTTTACTTATTTGCTTATTTTCAGTTTTTGCAATTTTGGTTTCTCCTAGGCAAGTCAATGCTCAACAATCTGACAAAATAATCAAATATGACAAAGATTTTATCATAAATATGATTTGTTTAGCTCAAATCAAATCACATTTAAAAAGGTGTTTTTTTTAGGCTGGTCCATATTATAAAACAGGTTATTTTAACTGAAAAGCAGTAAGTCTATATTAAGATATTTTAATGTATTTTCTTTACAAAAGTAGCATTACTGTCAAAATAGTTTTTTTTTGTTTTTTTGCATTAAGGACTTGTGATTCATCTGCAGCAGGTGGGGAATAACCTTTAAACATGCCACTCACATCAAACTCTTCCCAGAACCCAGCTTTTATCTTTTTATCGGCCCCGTCCATGTTATCGGAGGTCAGGTCGAGCTGCTTTACTCTGCTCTCAATATCAGCTGCGTTCAACCTTGTGGAGTAATAAGGCTGAGGAAAAGGATAGACATTGAAACAAATGCAAACAGGGAGAAGAGCGAAACATCAACACAGACAGACAGAAAAGAGTAGGAGACCCACAACAGAAAGGAGGAGAGAGCCAGACAGACAGAAAGGGCAAAGATTAATCACTACATTAAAGGTGCCTCCCACAGTTTTTTTGTGATGTGCCGTTTTGTCACACTAATCAATAACTCTATTTCACAGATATCTTCCATTCAAATCTCTTTACCTCTGCAGAACAGATGCTCTTACAACATTTTCAAAGGGTTTTAGATCAAACATTTCAGCTTAATTTATCAATAATTTCTGCATAAGCTAACATGACCAAACCTTACAGTCAGTTTCCACAGTGCTGTGGTTAATACCAGTAGATGGTTAGTTGCTGGTGGTTTAGTTGAGCATCTAGCTTGACATTTATGTTGGTATGAACAAAAAAAAAAACCTCTCACTCCCTACAAATGTTCCTCACCTGTTTGAGGTAAACCATTGTCCCAGACAACTCCTCAATACCAGTGCGTTTGAAATGCTCCACAAGGTCTGCCAAATTGTCAAAAACGTCTTTTCCGCCAACTGTGTAACGGTCATTCTGAAAATCAATGTGCATGAGAAATGAAAAGTGAATCAGTCAGTTGAATTCATACTCAAGGGTAACATGCCGTTCACTGGCACCTTAACTGGATGCCAAAATTGACCTTCAATAATTATTAAAATGATTTTAATATAAAGACAAGACAGCTGTGTATTTTTCAGTTTAAAGAAATATTTATACTGTGAGAGAAAGCATATTATATATATTTTTTGTTTTACTCATGAACGCCATTTCCTTTGAGATTACTGCATTTACGTTTGAACAACATTTTAAGAGGATGTGCCTCATTTGAAGTCAGTTCCACCACATTCACGACGGCCGTGCTGAGAATCTCCAAAAACCTGTTCTCATAATCTTGTGAAGCATATGTTTTATTGAAAACCAAACGTTTTGCTTGAAAATGTGCTAATAACATCACCAAAACGGCGACACAAAAGCTCTCTGTGTCTTTAAATCAGATTAACAGAAGCTGTCCACTGGTGAGAGCTTACATTTTCTTAGATAAAATAGGGTTAGCATAGGCTGATTTAAAAGGTTTTAGGCCTTAACAGAATTGTTTGGTTCTCTGAGCCGATTAGAACCGTCTTCACAGAACACAGTTTGTTCTGTTAATCTGCTCAGAGGGTAACAATGCAACGACGGTGCTTTTTCTGCTTTGAACCTCACTAAAGCACATACGCATACGCACATACCAGTGGAATAAATAAACAATTGACAGGCAGTGCGTTGACCTGATTTTCCGTTGGCCGTATACTTCAACTATTCATTTCAACAGCACAATAGTGCTTATTTAGAGCCCTGAGTGGAGCATGACCACCCCCGCCGCCATTCACACACACTCATGACTCAAAGTCCAGTGCGTTTTTCAGGTAAGCCCAAGCATGTGAATCAGTGTCGTAATGTGTGTACCATATGTATTTAAATGCTTTACTGTTCCTAAGTATGTCAAGCATGTTTATATGTATGTATGTCAAACTGTATGAATCTGTACGTACACATGTCATACTATGTGAATGTGTACAGTATATATGTCAGAGTGCAAATATATTGAAGCAGTTTATTTAATTTTTGGTATTTCATCACCTTAGAATTCTAAATTTCTATCTGACATTTTTTAGTTATTCTAAAAATTTCATTCCAAAATTTAGTTATTCACAAATTCTTATTTTGAGACTAATTTATTTACACTATGTGGTGGACTTTTGGGACTTTTTATTTAGAAAGCAAAAAGGTTCTGTCTACCAAGTATATGGAATGCAAAATAAAATATAAAAAATTTAAGCTCAATATCTCAAAACCATTCACAATGCAGATAGAACCTTACAATTCTAAAGTGATGTTCCAGTTGTTCCAGACCTGTGTGATCTTTTTTCTTCTGCTGAGGTTTGGAACAACATTTTGGATGAACAAATGATGTCAGACTTTTCATTTTGGGGTGAACTATACCTTTAAATGCTGTGTCATTGATCAAGTTGTTAAGATCTATATAAAAGTACATTCTTAGATCCATTATGTTCTATATCTAAATGACCAATAGCATACATCCTATTCATCAAGGAATGACGCACAATCATTCATGTGTGAGCTCACTTACATTGCACATGATCTTGATGTGGGAGACCCTCCTACCAGCACTGGTCATTTCATCGGTGAGCACCGACAGAACAAAGTCTCCTGGTTTGGAGAGCGACTCCCTCACCAGGAACGTCCCGGGCTCATCACGCTCACGGAGCAGCTTCTCAGCACTGGGACCTGACAAGTGGCCATGGTACCACCTGAAGATGCAAAAACAAAGGAGGAAAAAGTAATTGTTAGATTTTCTTATAATAGAAAAAAATTAAAAAGTAGTAGTAAAATGTACCTTGTTGTTTATATATGAATAGTATTCCCTGCATGCATAACATGAATAAACTGACGTCTCTGAAGTAAACAAACCAGTTAAAGTCTAAAAATACAAAACAAGAGCCAAATGCAGCTGCACCACAAACCAATGCAGCCATGAGAGCAAAAGCAAGAGACTGAACATTTATGTCACATCTGTATTGCCAGTGCACATATGTTTATTAGCAATCCAATTTTGAATCATGGTGCAAAAGTCTGGCAGCCCTCATGCTTTAGCATACAAAAAAATGTTGTTAACAATTGGGCTCAGTTCTCAATTTCTACATCTTAGCTTCCTGTACTGCGGTCGGAAAATTTTCTGATGACAAGATTTCTTGACTCGAGACTTTGGTGTATTTTTAGCTTGTCCTTCCTTCTCTCTTGTCTTGAGAAAAAAAAAGAGAGGCTTGCTAAATCGCCAAATGGGGGTTCTTCCATGATTGCTCTTTGACAATTACAACCGGTGAATTTGACAATTACAACCGTTGAATTATGTGTGTGTGTGTGTATATATATATATATATATATATATATATATATATATATATATATATATATATATATATATATATATATATGAAGAGTTCAGATGCAAAAGCCTCTAAATGCCATCTGAAATTTTTATCTTTGACATCTTTGAGTCATTTTACTTTAATGGCATATTATATATATATATATATATATATATATATATATATATATATATATATATAGAAAATGCCACATTACAAAACAGACTAAAATAATTTATAAAACGGTACAGTATCATTACTAAAATACAGTGCAATTATACCTTTGTACTTGTTGTATGCCAACTCAAAAGATTGGTTTTTATCTCGGACTTAAAAACAGACAAAGAAGAGCAGATCTAATAGAAATAGGCAAGTCATTCCAGAGACTGGGGGAAGCTACCAAAAGGTGGAGTCACCCTTACATTTATAATGGTCTAATTAATATTTTTAGTTGACTAAATCTTGTTAATGCAAATCTTAAGTTCTCTGTCTTTACTAAACATATCCATATGACCAAAAGTTAAGCACATGTGACTGAGACACATATCAGCAGGACATCTGTCTTATTATTAAGGAACCATGTCATCATGCAATCAGACATCTTTGTGTTTCTAATCATCAACAATCAACAATATTTTCAGTGCATTTCAATCTTTTTAGAAAGTTACATTCTCATTAATTGTATTATTTAATATGCCAGTTGTATAAACTTTATACCATCTGTCATCGCAAATTGTCTTCCAAGGTATCAGAACTTGCGTGATAGACTTGAGAGCATTATTTTCTTTCAACATAGAATCTCTTATGTGTTAGTCTCTGGTGGCCATGTTCTACATTTCAGTTGCTTTAAATGTAAGCATTCACTCTTTCAATGAAAGTCAGTTGTTCTGGATCCCAGTAGTATGGACAAAGACGGTTGAAAAGCATTGCAAAACATATTTTTTGTTATGCAGAAGAAAGTAAGTAATACAGGTTTGGACCGACATTAGGGAAAGTAAATTATGACAGAATTTTTTTTTTTGTGTTAACTTTCTCCTTAAATATCTGTAAATTCTAGAAAATACCAGAAGGAATGTTCCAGAAAATTCTATGGTGTTAAAACCATGATGAAAAACACACTTTTTTCGAAAAGTGTCCCACTGAGTTTGCATGTGACCCAGGTTTACATACTTAAGGTTCTCTGTCCGTTAAACAACACCCATCAAGCAGCTCATCATGAGCATGACCAAAAAAAGAGTAAGAGATAGACAGAAGTGTGGGGGACAAAGAGCTGAGAGAGATAGGGGAGAGATGAAGGAAGGCCTGAATGGGTCTGGTCACTGTTTGCAAATGTGTCAAAACTAAAGTTTCCAACCGCAGTTGAGAAGAGGAAGTCAGACACATGGCAGAGGGAGGGTGGAGTATGACTGCAATTCAAGGTGCATTAAAATTAAATAAAGAACTAAAGAAAAATCTATGACCAGGGTGGTAAAACTTTGGGATCCAAAAGGCCACACTGAAATCAGGGAATCAACATTTTACGTACACCTGACAATAAACAGGATTTAGGATTAACAACACACCATTTATTTATTTATTTTTTACATAAAATGAATAAGAAATTTTCAAGACTGCACTATTTCTAAGTCATTAATCAAATAAGCAAATTCTTGATCAGTACTCTCCTTTGCACGGAAGGTCAGATGCTTTCACTTCTGTTGTGGACATGATCATCAGGTTTTACACAAACTTGGGTAAAGGTCACAAACCAAATATTAATATGAACATTTTTCTCAAAATGCAGATAATAATATAATATAATATAATATAATATAATATAATATAATATAATATAATATAATATAATATAATATAATATAATATAATATAATATAATATAATATAATATAATATAATATACATTTGTAACTGAAAAAAGTAATTACATGTAAGAATGCAAAATAGATAGCAGTCTTAGACATATGCACTTTAATTTATAATAAAGTATTCTAAAAATGATTATATTTTTTATTATTCATAATTATTACAAATTATAATGATTAACTTTAACTTTAACGTACCATTTTATTACATTTATAACAAACTTATAATAAACTTTATCAGTTTAATCCTATTTAGTGTGTTTTTGTTTAGAGTCTTAATTTTAGTGAATTATTGTTCCTTTTTCCAATGCATAGCATTAACTATAAAAATAAATCTGAAATATTTCACACTTATAAGTGTAAAGTTTTTTTTTATTTTGCACCATACAGACATTGTGTGCAGACAAAAAAGGAAATTGATGAACGAATGAAGTCTGAAATATCTGTGCATAACATGCATTTTGCATTGCTTATTATTACAGCCAACATCCACAAACTTAAACGCAAGTAAGGTTAACTAAAGTGATGTCTAGCTTACATTAGGCATGTTAAAAAGCTTATGTTTAGCAAATGCAGGTCCAGTATTGTGACTATGATCCATATAAACAGGAGAAACTGATAACAGTGTAATGTGAAAAAAATCTTGAGTTGAATGGCCAAATGTAAATTGTATCAGATTCTGATGCACTGTAGTAACAGACAAGAATTTGGTGCATTTGGTGTAATCATAAACCAAAGAGACCATCTTATATGATTTATACTTCCTGATCACATTAACATATCTCTTGCTGAACTAAATGAATCCACTGTTGTTTGGTTTTACTTTTTATTTTATAAGGTTAACAGTATTTTTGGAAACAATTTGGGAGATTTGTATCAAGTTTTGTCCCTCGGTTTCTGAGATAATTGAAAGTAGAAGTGTGGAAGAATTCCAATGTGTGATAAAATGGCTAATCATGTGCTGCTAACAAAATACTTTTACAAAATCAGCAGGGATGGAAAGTCCTCTGAGGGGACATTTTGCATGCACAATTTTACAGTGGAAGTAGTAGCCAGTAACAACAATTTTTACAATTAATTTGCCATTAACTTTTTGGCATAGCGACCAGTGTTGAAAAAGGTAACTTGTGGCTAACTTACTAGGCCAAGATTTAATGTAGTTAACTTGTTGTTGTTTTTTAGCTTAGCTACACTATGAACTATTAGCTCTCTTGTTAGCCACACTAGCTAGTAGCAAAAACAAATTAAAGTACACTGAAGCTCTGTAGTTAAATAAAAGTTGATGCTCTCAGTTAGCATAACACTATTTGAATAG
The DNA here is from genome assembly GCF_003368295.1 of Carassius auratus. Taxonomy (NCBI): domain Eukaryota; kingdom Metazoa; phylum Chordata; class Actinopteri; order Cypriniformes; family Cyprinidae; genus Carassius; species Carassius auratus. The sequence continues at coordinate 61,767 of NW_020526190.1, forward strand.
ATACATTTGCATAAAATACCACTGCTAAATCTACAAAACGTCTAATACTCTCAAAAAGGGCAAAGCAGCAATACTTTATTTACCGACAGGCTATCAACAACAGTACAACCAATATGAATTCTTAGCCTTATGAGTCAAAGGCTTTCCATGTCCAAAATATTGCGGCCATGTTTACATGGACATTTTGACTATTTGATCCACTAAAGCAGCAGATTAAATAAAAATTTTCAAGCAGGATTTTCCAAATACTCAAATGTCTGCATTAAGTTTAACATCAAACAGTGGAGTAGCATAATTACAAGACCTGAAAATGTCACATTATGACTTTGACCTTTTAAGTTATTCTCTTTATTATTTTTTTTACTAAAAAGTTGACCTTCCAGCTGATATGAATAAAATAACAACCTAACTTTAGAAACAACTGTAAACAGCACGACTGCAGCCACAATGATTGATGTCACATATATAAATATATTCAGTATCAGTAAGCAGTAGAAACAAGCATGAATATCATGTGTATGTGTATTTATGCATCCGTGGGGGGTTAATGGATTGAGATATGGTGTAGGAAAAGCAAACGGATTGGAATAGTTGAAATGGAATATTTCCATATGCAACCTATGCAAACATCATAATCAGAATATTTGACATTACTGAGAAAGTGGATATAACTTTGCATAGACAAGGTTAGCAAACACAGATGACACTCACTCTAAAAAACTAAGTCACACAAACAAATTAGAATAAACCTAAGTCAAATAAAACTTCTTGTATGAGCTATTATGTTCAGCTAATTTTGTAAATACATCTGGGCATCTTCAGGATGAAGGGTCACATGATGGCTTACCTCTCAGTGGTGGGATCAGAACAGTTTAAAGGGTATTTGAGCTCAATAATGGTCCCGTCTCTATCCTGTAGAGTTCCATGATCTCCAGTGTAGTATTCCACCAATTCGGCCAACGTTGCAAACTTTTCCCCACCGTACAGATCGTAATAATCCCCCGTGTTCTGAATCCTAATGTGTGTGATCATGTCTCCCACTCTGAGAGATAGAGGGAGAGAAGAAAAGGGGACTGATGATGCACCATGCTCAGTAAAATTTTATTATTTTGTTATTTAATAAAACAAGGCATCTCAAAATAATTAATCCATGTCCCCAAACATAAACTGGTTTGAAGAGAACATAATGTCACAGGATATGGAGTAATAGTAACTTCACAAAGGATGTAGAAACTGCATGGGTAGTGTGAAGTAATTACTTGACCTGAAGTCTTTTTCACAAACGATGGCAGTAATATTTTCTGTCACAGATTTTTATTAGCCAAACATATTCATCCATTTTTTTCAAGGTTTGAAAGTTTGTCTTTCTGAGAATAAGTCATTATCCCAAAATAGCTGTGTTCAAGTGTGCCAGCAAACTAGATTTGGTTAAGTGGTTTGGCACCAGACGAAACAACACATCAGATATGTGGCACAGTAAAGAGGAGACATAATACTAACATGTAAATGGAGGACTCTTGGGAATTCCCATTCACTTCCCCTCTCCCTTCATTTTTTATGTTTATAATATCCTATTAATTAAAAGCTTAAAGAATTGTACAAAAATATCTGAAAAATGTTCCATTATTAAGCAGACACTTGTATTTTAAACACATAGGGAAACAAATTATTGTAAGCCCGAAGCATATTTAACAGTTTAAACGTTAACAAATCTAATTAGGTTCTACCGTCTACAAAATTAATTAAAACACGTATAGATAAATGTGTGAATTATTGCAATGTTATGTGAAGTGAACTGAACCTTTAATTGCATTGCTGATAATGTGTAAAAGAAAAAAATTGCTTGAAAATATATATGCATTAATATGTTAAAGCTCAGAAAACCACAACTCAAACAAAGCTTCTGAAAAGAAAGGAAAAGTGATGGAAATTATCACAGCTTATAATGAAATAGTTATTGCCACATTGTATGTGATGTCTGTCTAGTAAAAAAAAAAAAACACTTGCAATCTATTCCAAAAAAAAAGAGAAAAAATTAAAAAAGTAATAACTGGACTCAAACCAGTCAAATACAGAAGCATTCAGTAAATAAAAAGTGTTTTTTTTTTAGCCAACACAGAGACGCTTCCTTTTACTACAGCAGAAAGAAACAGAAAGCTATGAAGGCTATCTATCACGCAGTCTGACCTCAGCTTATCCTAAGAATCTAATTTTTTTTTAAATGACATAAAAAGTGGCTGAAGATGGATATTTTTACACATCGAACCAAAAGTGCTGTACCTGACAGACAGAGAGAAATCGCCCACATTCTTCTTGCTGGGTCGGGCCAGGAAGCTGCCATGGACACCTCGGGTCTTCAAAACACTCTCTGCGTCTAATCCAGACAGATCTCTGTGGAACCACCTGTTCAATGTGTAAATTAACCTTTGTTAGAGTCAGATACTCTAGAGACGATAATGTAAAAGAGTGGTTTCACATAATGGCACAATATACTTTTGTGGACAACTTAACTGGACGCAAGCCAAACATTTTCCCCAAAATAAGTTTATTGGGTTTGAAATGATAAAAAGCAGCATGTTGTTAAAAAAAAAAAAGACAAAATATTTGCAAAATTTGTGGCAGTGTGGTGTAATATTAGTTTAAAACATACATAGTTAATATGATGAACTACACCTGTGGTTAGAACACCTGTCTGAACTCAAGGGGAAATTACTTAAAACATCCACATCTTGACACGTTTAAATTTAACTGCAAAAATGCCTCAGAAAACCTTAAAAAAAAACAAAAGTTTTGAGAAAATCTCTAGCATTATTTCTTTGCACATTGATCCAAATTATTTTGAATTTGTTATTTAATGCAAATATATTCATGCATTTAAAAAAAAAGTCTCCAAATAATTTACTTTATAGATATAGAGGGTAAACTGTGTGTGTGTGTGTGTTATGGTGAAGCACATGCAAAAACAAGTACACTCTACCACGGCCTACCAAACCACCAAGTGCATTTGCAGAATTGCACATACACGTGCAGCCAGACATGCATCAGCATATAAATACACCTTGCACATTGCAGTTATGCACACACACACACACACACACACAAAATGCCTTTTTAAAAACACATGGCAAGACTCACAAATAAAGAGTCTGTTGCGCAAAACATAAGAGCAGCAAAACTGAAAAGGGGAAGATGAGGAGTTGAACAAGACTGCAACAAGAGAACAAGTGCGAAGTCTGTCTCAACTTACCGGACCATCTTCCTTTTTCAAATGTTCCTCTTCCGGTTAAAAGGAAAAAGAATTAAATGCAAATTAATTTTGTATTAGATATGATATAGGCATACACAATAATCCAGAGCAGTAAAGACGTCTTCTCTTCGTGTCATATGTCAGCACTCATCCTCTACTTTTTCCATTTGCCTCCCTCTTTCTATAACCAGTGCAGTGACATTCCTTCACACAACCAACCACAGCTCATAATCATTTGTCTAGCAGCTTCATACCTGCCCGCTTTGCCTCTCCTCTCTCGAAATATAAACAGTTTTCGGCGCTTTGATGAGCAGGTCGTCCAGACAGTGTATATAAGCCTGTCGTATATGTCCCTCCCTCTCTCACTCTCTCATGCACTGTTACAAACTTCTTCCTTCCTTTTTGTGGCTTTTTCATAAAACAGTGAAAGCAAACAAGAGAGGTATAGACAAATACAGAGATGTCAGATGAACTTCCGTTTCAATAAGTTCTTTTTGTCAATAACTAATTATCCGACAATTATCATACAAACATTCAGCTCAACCTTTGAAACTGCAAGAGTCAAATAGAGGAACTAGAGGTAGTGCAAAATAACAATGACAGTTAAATTCCCTCTTATTGTTTCTTCTCTCCAATAGCTTTCTGAATTAACTTAATATTTATTTTCCCCCGTGTCTTTCTTCTTTTATGTCCTCCTTCTCACAGTTTGAATTCACAAGAAGGGTGTCATTTGGGCTGACAGCTAAAGTCCATTTTGTTTAGTTGTACATTGCACTTCCTTGTTTTCAGACCTTCCCCTCACTAACACAAACACACAGAAATAAATCTATATTATTATTATTACTACATCGAAATGGCCGAAATGGAGGTACATAATCTAAAACCTTACCTGCCATAATGCACCACACTATCATTATATTTAACTATAATATCCCTGCTAAACATTAACAGAAAAAAAATTCACAATGTGATTTCAAAGGTCATTGTTTAGCATCATTACTCCAGTTTTCAGTGTCACATGATCCTTCAGAAATTATTCTATTATTCTGATTTGCTACTCATTTTTTTTTTTTTTTTTTTATTTATATGGTTAAAACTTTTGTCAGGCACAATTTAACATATGCTGAGTTAATACCTCCACCCAGAAAAGGATACATTTTTGCCTTGCAAATATCTAGCCCTCTAATCTTCAGGTCACAACTATAATATTTGAATACATGTAAAGTCTAGAACAGAGTCTGGACTGAATATGGTTGGTTGGATTATAGTTTGAAGCACAGAGAGCCAGATAGCACTGCTGAACAGAAAAGCTGAATTTGATCCGGGCAGCACCAGGAAGCCCTTGAAAATATTAATGCAAAGAGAGGTTTCAACCAGCAGACTGGATCTAGAATGTTGGAGCATCTTCTAAAAAAAATGCCAAATATATTTATAAAAATAATTCAAAGATCAATCATCTCAATTTAATCTAAACTGAAAAAGTAAGAAGCATGGTAAAGCCATGTTTGTTTGCTTTTAGTTTTTTGAGATGTACAAGTTTTGTTTGACGTCTCTTACCCACGTGACATGCTTTTATCTTCTCTTCAAAACGTACACACAGGCGCGCAGTTATCCGATGTCCAGTTTTGCTCTTTAATGGAATGGATCAAACATTGTATTTGTGCCATGCAAATTGATTTAACAACCAGCAAAGAGAAGACTTGACTAACTAATCTTGATTTGTGCGTCTCTTTTGCCCAAAGCATTTGCAGTGATAAGTTGTCTGCCTCCACCCTGCCATTTTCGTTAATTGACAATTTCCCCATCCTGCTTTTTGTCATTTGTTAAGTCGCTCTTTATCTCTCTCTGAACTATCCTCTGCTGTCCTCCCCTCCAAGTAATCTCACAATATGATCGCTATGTCTCTTAATCGGATTGAGAAGCTCCTATGTAAACACCTCAATTCGACTGAACTTGATCCAAATGAAATTTCGGTACTGTTGAAAAGAGTGGTGTAACTAGAAAGGCATGGCCATGTAACCCTTGAATCCAACCGTTTTTCCCAATCTGATTCATATTCAAAAATACCTTGCACACACACACACACACACACACAGTTCTGTGATTCATATGGTTCTGTATGTCTTACAAAACTGGTCTGTAGAAGAGACTTATGTATATTATCTGCAGAACACGATTGTAGATCCAAATGGAATCCATGAACTTGATTTTAGGGGATTAATAATGAACAAGGTAAAAACTATTAAATACGTGCATTTAAATGTAGCATTGAAATGTAGCTAAAAATCCAAAGGAAAATAGTTCCAGATCAATATTTCAGCAGAACCATCATCTGAAGCACTACACCTAAACAGAGAGAAAACGCTGCCAGCTTTGTTAACTTTTTTTATTGCAGGTCTGAAAAAAAATGTAGAAACATGAGACATAACAAGAACAATGGTAACAACGATAATTACAAAGTGAGATATTCAAAACTTCTTAAAGTGTGCAAGTTTTTTTTTTTCACCTGTGCTAGGGGAATTTTGTCTTTTCTTGTAGGAAAAGGAAACTGGGACTTATTGTCTAGTTACATTATACACAGGCCAATCAGGAGAGAGAGATTTTTTTAACAAGAACAGAAATATTAATAAACAATGGTGAACAGAGCTGGACTTTTCTTAAAGCAGTAGTTCTCATAATGAAAAACAAAATATTGGTTATAATATATATTTAATCTTAATCTAAAGGAATGGAAGGTCATTTGATGGCCTTATAAGAGTTCTGAATGCATTTTTGACGTCCGTTTGAAATTTTAGATTTCTGAAGAGTGCGTATGTGTTTAAGAAGGGTAATTCTGCAGAGCCTGCATCAGTGGATTATTACCTGACAAGTCTATCCAGCTATATGTCACAAAAGTCTGGACTCTGCATCCGGGACAGGTACTGTGTTTACACCAGCATAAACTTTTCACTAGGCTTCCAACTGCTGCTTGATGATACTTACAGTACAAGAAGTTGGAAAACACATGATGTTACAGAGTTCAAACCGGCATTTAAATTTCAAGCTTGGAGCATAATTGTTGAAACTCACAAAAAGCCCTGCTTTGACTACAACAGTGCAGAGGAGGTGATCTGGAAAACCCCAACTGGATATATACTGGAGAATGATTTGGGTGCTGTGTATATGGGTTGGAATGCCTTAATTGAACTTAAATGTTAGGGAACCACAGTGTGTTAACTAGGAACAGCTCCACTCTCCTACTGTCCAAACTAGTGTAGGCAGCTGGAACTTATTTCAGATATATACAATGCATCTGATCCCCTGACCCAGGTGCATGTCTGTATGTGTGCGAGATGATTCCTCATCCCGTCACTTATGGGAGGTACGAGTGAAAAATTCATCAAGGAGTCATCAGCGTGGCCCCTGCGTCTGCGTGACCTCCGGTCCTCGGCTGGCCAGCCGGCTAAGGATGCTTCTTTCTGACATCTGCAGCCGCACAGCGACGGGCGGTATCCGAGCAATGGTGGCCGGGAGCCTGGTGACATCTGCCTTCATGTCGCTGAGCAGCTCCTCCAGTTGTTTAAGAACTGACAGAACAATTTGAGGTAGGACAGATTTATTTATTTGAACATTTTAAGTACATGAATTCGTTTTTGCCTTTAAACGACATTAGTACAGCTACAGGATGCAAAAAGCAAGCCAAATGTGTTAAAACTATGCTGTGATACTAAGTGTGAAGTTTTGTGGTTTTGAGCAGTGCTGTGCTGGAAACACTGTCCTAAGCTATTAAATGTTTTGGCCATTGTACTGTCATATTTAATGTATAATGTCATTTTATTTTGTATTTTTTTCCTTTTATGTTCTAATTATAATTTAAAACATTTATTTTATAGTATTATGCAATTATAGCTATGTAAATAAACACAATAAGTACATAAATCACAATGCGTAAATCCACCAGCGCTCTGCATCTATTGTCAAATCTTGACTAGTCAAAAAACACAAGACTTCGAATAAATTTACTAGGTTATCTCTGGTTGTTTAACAACAATTAAGAAAATATAATGTTTGTGTGTCACGAAAATGGACAAAACTTGTTTTTTGATTTGGTTTTATATTGAAAAATATTTTTTTTTAAATTTATTTATATTTTTAGCACACTTCTGCATTGCAAAAGTGTGTCCAGAGCTGTGTGGTAATTTATACTGTGCACAGAGTTGGGAACTATTGTACCTTTGTGTAGAACAGCATTAGCAGGCTTGTTTCCTGACATGGACTCTTTACTGAGGTGCTGGTGTGACTCCGCCAGACACTCCACCTCACTGAAGCGGGTGTTGAGTGCCATGGAGGGGTGAGAGGGGTCCTCTGTCATGTTTAGATACGCAGCACGTCTGAGCTGCTCCTCGATCACCAGTGCCTGTTCCAACAGCTAAAGACAGACACAGAAATGAAGCAGTTGAAAGAACAGCCATGCAGCTCTGGCGAAACACTGCCTGGCAGTTTGTACGGTTTCGTAATATCTGTGCATCTCGAACCTTAAACCTGCGAGCAAGAAACTTGTTTTTAATCTCAAGGAAGTTTCCTCTGCTCATCTCTCCCTTAAAAGGCTCATTGAGGATGGCGAACTTCGGGTCATTCTGTACGTCTTGCCAACGAGCGTAGCCGTGGCTGATGGTAGAGAGGTGAAGGACATAACAGCCAGTTTCTGATATCAGATATGTGATACACTGTAGAAGTTTGGACACACTGAATTATGTTGCTCATGATCTAAAAATACTTTTTGTTCTAAAGACTTATGCTCAAATGCAGGAAATTCGCTTTGAAGACATATATTATTTACATGTACATAGATAGCTAGTACTGGACAGTTTTGATTTATTTCACATTTCTCGTCTACAACACAGTTCCCATACTTCTGTTTGTGTTACTTCAGTTTTAATTATATCATTATTCTTTTAAAATGCAAGAAAAAAAAATGATTTATTTGTGTTTGCAAATTTGCACAGCTAGTGTATTTTAAATAATACAAACAATAAAAAAACAACAACATATAAATAAAAATAAGATTCAACGTAATGGTGTTAAGGATACTGTATGATACCAGCCAGCAGCCAGTAGTCATGGCGACGATGCCAGATCTCGTAAGTCTTCTTGGTGACCGTGGCGGCTCTCTCTTCATTCTGCCAGAGAGAGTGAAGCTCTAGAAAGAAACAGAGTTCACGGATTCAGAAATCAACGGCATGTACACACACACACACACAGTTAATTCCCAGTGTACCTGTGAAACCCCCGTCAGCGATGTTAAACATGAACCTCTGCTTCACTGCTTTCTTCTTTTCCTCACTCACTCCATCCCCTCCTCCGCTTGTTTCTTTGACGTTCTCTCCATTTTGCAGCTTAGCGGAGACCTCCGACTTCACTCCGTCCTTCTCGTCTTTCAGCTCTGTTTGAGGAGAGAGAGAGAGATTATTCATTGTAACAGTTATCTGTGGTATAACGTTGCTATTTGTGTAAGCATGTACCTTTCTTCTCATCTCTTGCTGGGCTAGTGTCCATTTTGTCTGTCTTCTCTTCAGATTCTTCTGCAATGGAGTAAGACAATATTGATGCTATGTGTTATAGGGGTCATGCAAAATGTAGAGAATTTGACATGAATTTCAATGCATTTAAATTCAAATTGCAATCTCGCATCTGGTTTTGCTACACATGGGGACCTTTACTAGAAAGGTTATTTTCATGGATTAGATATTTATACAAGAGAATGTCAAATCAAATGTAAGATAAATTTGTATTTTTGCATTATTTTAGGTAGTGCTTAGCACTTCACCTTTGGTTTTGGATGTGTCTACACTGCTTGTGGCTTCTAAAGTTTCAGCTTTGACATCTGAAGATCTGTTTTCCTTCAATTCAGTGGACTTCTCTTTGTCCCCATCCTTTTCATTTTCTTCATCTATGCTTCCTCCATCCTTTTCTGCTGATGGTGAGGTGGTCTCTCTCTCCCTGTCCCTAGTCTCCTCTTTCTTTCCCAGACTTGGGGATCTCTCACCTTCATCAGGAATCTCAATGATCTGAGAAAAAGAGGTGATGTGAGAATGAGAGCTGGACAAGTGAGACAAGCAGGTGTTCACAAAACAAACAAAATGTTTAAAAAACAGAGAAGAGAAACAGGAAGGTGAAGTGAAAAAGTGAGACCGTAAATAACAAGTACCTCATCCTCCTGTCTGGAGCCTTTTGTCTCCTTCTCTCCATCCAGCTCCATCTTCTCCTCCAGCTCTTTTACATCATCGCTCTTGGAAAGGTCTTCTATTTGGATAAAAGAGAGTCAGATTAATGTGTAAGAATTGTCCATGCAGACATACTAGACAAGCTGCCTGTGAATAAAGAACAAATCCTCTTCTGGGAATAGATTTTAAAAAATTCAACGTCATAAAAAGGTTGAATTATTTGCAATTATCCGGGGGGGTTATGGGTTCAATGGACCACGTGACTTTCATTGGTAACAACATTAATTTTGATAGACAAAACTTTCATATTAATAATAAAGTCATTGACCCATATAAGCCAGTGTTATTTTTGCATTATATTATATTATAGCATTTAAATATTTACTAATATTTTTATTTCCCTTTTTAATTGTTATTCATTTTTAGCCATTTAAAGTATAATTATATTTGTTTTTTATATTTCTATATAGCTTTAGTTTCTACTTAAGTCTTTTATTTATTTTCTATTTTTCTACAATTTTAGTACTGTTTTCTTGGTTTTGAGTTTTTAACAACACTCATATGCATGTGTGTACCTGGTATTGGTGTGTTGGGCTGGGTATCAGCAGGTGTTCCACTAGAGGGAGTTTTGGGATCTTCTCCCGCTGCGATGGCTGCCGCTCTTTTGCTTTCCTCCAGTTCTTTCATCCAGGGCATTGACCACTGACCATTGACATGCTCAAACTCCTGCACCTGTAAGAAATTAAAACAGTCAATCATATAACATCACCACAGACATTTACCAATAGCAGACTCACTCAATCCAACAGCTCACTCCTAACCACTAAAACACAAGAAACCACAACCTCACACACACCTTCTTGCGGATCAGTGACATTACACCTATGCGCGTGAGAATATGTTGTCGTGACAGTCCTTCCCGTGGAACGCCATCAGCAAATGTTTCTGCCCCATCGGCGCCTGGCTCACATAGGTGACGCATAAAGAGGGACACGTATGCCCTGAGAAAGAGAGAGACAGTCCTCAAGTAAATGAGATCAAAACAAGAACTCCTCTAAGGACGGTCAGACTTACTTGAACTCCTTCTCTGATTTGCCTCGCAGGTCTCTAACAAGCCACTGGGTGGTGAAGGCATCCTGGGGAGGCATCCCATAACGCATCACTGCATTCAGGAAAGCCTTCCTTTGTCGAGCATTGAAGCCCAAAACCTAATGAGGAGAGAGAGGTTAACGATCACTGAGTATGTGAAGGGAATAGATGAAACAAGCTGAAAGTTAACTGAAGTTGAACCTCAATGTTTCCTCCCACTCTGGCCAATAGAGGGGGCAGTGGTTTATCTTTATCATTTCTCAAGCCCTTGCGACTTGGTCTTCGGGAGTTAGCTAAAAACAAAAAAAGAGGATCGTGTAAATACAAATATATAATAACTGCCTATTCGGATTGTTTAAGGATGGTTTAACTTTGTTCCTCACCTTCAGACCGCTCGTCAAAGTCCTCATCACCCTCCTCTGAAGCCACCGAGTAATCTGATTGGTTATCAGACTGATCATCCTGCCAGTCTGGGAACACAAATGAGTGAGGCAATACATTACTGAGCCCTTGAGCTCTCTTGACAAAAAATATTTAATTTAAGGGGACAATACAACAAGGATTCATGCAGACACCTAAAACAAACGGGACACACTGGACTGAGTTTCTCATAATCTTCGTATTTTCCGGACTATAAGTCGCACTTTTTTTTGATAGTTTAGCTGGTCCTGCGACTTATAGTCAGATGCGACTTATTTATCAAAATTAATTTGACATGAACCAAGAAAAAATGACTAAAGAGCGCCCTCTCACGGCTGTAGACGGTAATGTTTTCTCTTGGTTCTTAATAAATGCGACAGTGCGACTTTTTTTTTTTTCTCGTCATGACGTATTTTTGCACTGATGCGACTTATACTTAGGTGCGACTTATAGTTCCGAAAAATATGATTATTATATAACATATCGTTTTTTTTATTTTTTATTAAGCCTCCTATATTTTTGCCATATAAACGTTTTGCTTTGATTATTATTTTCTAGAACATAATATACCACATAATACAATTTGTTTGTTTAGTTTTATAATAGATATAATAATAAACAATTGTTTGGTGTGTCCAAACTTTTGACTGGTAATGTACATCGACACAACCACCACCATAAAATAAACAATTAATAGAATGTAAATCTAATAATTTATAAATATAACTGCATTATTTTAAACAAAAAAACTATCATTCCTGACCTGAGATCACACCACATCCATAACAACAACCACAAACATACAGGGAAAGAGTAGTAAAAAAGCATTAAAAGTGCGTCTGTACCCCGTCTACTACCTCTGTCCTCCTGTGAGCAGTCGTTGTAGTTGACTGGTTTGCGTGGCCGTTTGCCTTTGCCCAGGTGGCGAGCGAGATCTTCCTGCTGCTGCTCATAATGATGGCGCAACAGTTTCTCCCAGTAATCAGGATCTACACTCTCTTCCTGCTTAATGATCTCTCTATCCACATCCTCTTCCTGACAAAGACACGCCATATGATATACATATACAGTACATACATAAGACACAGTCACAATCCCACACAAACTCACCTCCTCGTCCTCATCTTTGACCACATACTGGGCCACTTTAAAAGAGCTGAGGTATTCATTCATACTCTGCAGCTCCGTGTCATCTGTTGCGTCTTGGTTTCGATCCAACAACCGATCGATCGCCTTATCATCATAGTGGATCACACTGCTGTCTTCCTCCTTATTGTCACCTGGAGGGCAGATTTATTTGATTTAGAACTGATTTTAGTTTTTACTTGGTCCCTTTCATTTCTTGTGCAGATTCTTGCCATTCATTTCTGTATTAACACATTCAACTTTTTTATTTTCTGTACTGTCTAAAACTATCTGTATTTTAATCATGTTGATAAATCTTGCCTGACTCTAATTTTAAGGGAGAGAGACGAAGACAGATAGTAGATAAAAATACAACATAACACTCATTTAAAGAGAGCGAGGCAAGTGAAGGCCCAGGAATAAGATTTTTTTTCTTTTTTTTGGTTTGCGCCCTGTCATATTTAGCTTTAGTTTTTTTTACTTTACTACATTTTCTCTAGGCCACCATGAAAAAAAAAAAAAACTACTGCAGCATCGGAACAAAACTTGGCTTTTTAACATCAGTCACGTGTAGTTTAGAGCTCTAAATAATCTTCAACTGAAAGCAGAACTACACTTTTATACCACAGCAGCTTATGTTTGACACCTTTTCTGTAGTTGATGCGATAGTGGCTGATACACAAAACACACCACATTCAAACCCTTAAACTAAAAGCTGTACGTGTTACAACGTTTTACCACATTTAAAAGTCATTATTATTCTCTCAAATGCTTTATTTTCTGGTCTCAAATAAATATCATGTTCAGAAGATGAAGCAGAATTCCCTGAAACAGTATTACCCTCTCCAAGCTCTTTGAAAAGCTGTTCTGTGCCAAACTTCAAGATGTCATCCAATTCTTGTTTGGACATGGATCCAGCCTTGGAGCCCAGACCAGGCCGCACCACCAGGTGAGTCAACATCATCTTCTTCTTTGCAACCTGAGACACAAGGATCAGGAGATGACTTTTGCAAATGCTAGTGTTTGATTGTTTTTTTTTTTTTTTTTTACAGTTTTTTCAACATAGTTTTGCATATCTCACCTGTGTAATTCTCTCCTCCACGGATGCTTTAGTGACAAACCGATAGATCATCACCTTCTTATTCTGACCAATACGATGAGCCCTGCTAAATGCCTGGGAAAGACAACAGGAGAGAAACAGCATCAGATAGAGTTCACCCACATGGACGCTCTCACGGAGATAGATGCAGGTGTTTGATAGTTTTAGCATCAGGTATTTTACGTCGCCTCTACCTGGATGTCATTGTGTGGGTTCCAGTCAGAGTCGTAAATGATGACAGTGTCAGCGGTTGCCAAATTGATGCCCAAACCCCCTGCTCTGGTGGACAAGAGGAAAACAAACTGAGGCGCACCAGGAGCTGCAGTAAGAGGAAAGAAAAAGATATTGTCAAAACATCCATTATGACCTTGCTATTTCATGGAAATAGATGACATTCTTCCCCTCACCGTTGAATCTATCGATGGCCTCCTGCCTCATCCCTCCAGTCACTCCTCCATCTATCCTTTCATACTTGTACCCCTCATTTTCCAGAAAGTCTTCCAGCAAATCCAACATCTTTGTCATCTGCATCCATGCACAATGCGTTTAAGTATACTTGAGTATATAGTTAAGTATATCTGTATTCTGTGTAAGGTATTTGTGTGTACCTGTGAGAATATAAGCACTCTATGTCCGCCCTCCTTCAGTTTTTTCAGCATCTTAAACAGAAGCATCAGTTTCCCAGAAGCCTTTGTCAGGGCACTGCCATCATACATGCCATTGGGCATTTTAGGGGCTTCCTGCAAAATCAGACTCATAATGATCAGTTGAAAGTACTGCTGTTATTAATTCAAACTGTAACTGTAAGTTCCCCTATTTCTACTGTAAAATGGTACTGTCCTATTTGAAAGTGAGTGAGAGCTCACATTAGCAGCTGTTGGGAAGAGGTAGGGGTGGTTACAGCACTTCTTTAGGTCCATAACCACATTGAGCAGAGACACCTGGTTTCCTCCTCCACGAGTGTTCAGAGCTTCAAAGTTGCGTGTCAAGATGTACTTGTAGTACTTCCTGTTTCAGAAAAACAGAAAGATTTAATCAGAGACTGTTGCCATATAAAAGTCATAAATGGCCCATACAACTTCAATTCATATGTACACACTCTGAATAATCAGAATCATCAATCTGTCAGTCATACAGCAAAGACTCATGCTGTAAATAACAGAGAGGGTGTCCAGCAGGTGGCGCAAATGAGGAATGAATGTACTGAATATTTAGCAGAACACTGACGAACACTGAACAAGTTTCCTACTTCTGCATGGGGCTGAGCTCCACTCGCACGATGAGTTCCGTTTTAGAGGGCATGTGCTTGAAGACATCAGCTTTGAGTCGTCTGAGCATGTGTGGACCCAACATGTCGTGCAGTTTCTTAATTTGGTCCTCTTTAGCTATGTCAGCAAATTCTTCCAGGAAACCTTCCAGATTACTGAAACACACACATTTAGTAACGAACAACTGAAAAAAATAAACAGGCCTCATCGCATTCACCTATAAAGAACACACACACACACACACACACACACTTACTTGAATCTCTCAGGTGTGAGGAAGTTGAGCAGATGGAAGAGCTCCTCCAGGTTGTTCTGTAAAGGTGTGCCTGTCAACAGCAGCTTATGCTGAAGAGGGTAGTTATTCAACACACGAAAGAACTGTGGGAGATAAAAACAAGAGTGATTTGGTGTTAGTTTTATATCAAATACTAGTTCATAAGCAATAGATCTCTCAGAAATGAAACTTCTTTCATCATCTTTTCAATTTCATGTTGCTCCAAATCTGTATAGCTTTTCTCCATAAAGAGTGCAAATGCACTATAAAAGTATGCACTATTTTTCAAATCGTTAGATAGCTTTATGTGTGGAAAAAACTAATTGTAAGTTATTTGGAATGACAGGAGGGTGATGACAGATGACATAATTTTGACTGCTGGATGAACAAATCCTTTAATAAGTACATATTTTGATGTGTCACTCATCTGACATAAGGAGCTTACCTTTGATTGGTTATTTTTCAGTCTATGGGCTTCATCTACTACGAGACAAGCCCAGTCGATGGAGCCCAGGATGGCTTGGTCGATTGTGATCAGCTCATAAGATGTCAAAAGCACATGGAACTTCACAGAAGCCTCTTTCTGCGCAAATGAAGCAGAACAACACATCGTAAACAGGTATAGACAAAGAAGCATATCATCAAACCACAAGCTACTGTATCAACTCTACACGTCCAAACCTCCTTTGGGATTCATACCTTCATTTTGGAGGCCTTCTTCCCACCGCGGATGGCGTTGTCCTCAAAGGAGAATTCATTTTCTCGTATGACAGCTCTACTGTCTTTATCACCCACATAAGTGACCACATACATGTCTGGGGCCCACATCTCAAACTCCCTCTCCCAGTTAATGATGGTGGACAGAGGGGCACTGACCAGGAACGGCCCCTTCGAATGACCCTGAGAGAGACCATTACCAAATGTACTGCATTATAAACTTGTAATGCCACATTACAAACAATAGCTTTTATGATGAATATGTCTTCCTAGAGATAATTTATTACTGTAAAATCAAGTAATCAAACTAAAATAACACAAGAGTAATTACACTACCAGTTTAAAAGTTTGGGGTCATTAAGATTTTTCTGTTAGAAAGAATTGAATACTTTTAATTTATACAGCAACGATCCATTAAATTGATGAAAGGTCACAGATTTTTTTTATTTTTTTATTTTTTTTACAAAAGATTTCTACTGTAAATAAATGCTGTACTTTTAAATTTACTATTCAAAGAATCCTTGCAGCACAACTATTTTTAGCACTGATAATAGTAAAAACTGTTTCATGATCCCCAAATCACTGTTGGTGAGTACAAAATACCTAATGCCATGAGTGTTATTGCACTTACAATATGTTTTTAGAAACACACCTCTTTGTAGAGCGAGTAGAGGAAGACAGCAGTCTGAACCGTCTTTCCGAGACCCATTTCATCAGCCAGGATGGTGTCTGTGCCCTGAGCCCAAGAAAACCGCAACCAGTTCAGTCCCTCAAGCTGGTAAGGGTGAAGCGTGCCGCCAGTAGAGTCCAGATAATCCGGCTGCCTATCAAACTTCATAGTGGGCTGAAAATAAGGGACAGGAAGAATATTAGATCATTGTCAGTCAAAAACATATGAATGCATTTTCTTTAAAACTATATCAATCTAAATGGTCTTGCTCATAATTACATTAATGTCTACCCTTGAGAGAATAGGAAATTATCGGACAAAAGTGGGAAACAAGACTAGAGAATAGAAGTGGGTCTGGTTCAGACTTGCAGTGCTAAACCATGGGTCCAACCTAAATGTGTTTACTATTAAAATTCTTAGTCAAAGTAGAAAAACATTGTTCCAAGTTGTTCTAAGGTTCCTTACATCCACCACAGGATTAGCAGGAGGCCTCTCTGTCTTCTTCACTTTCACCTTCTTCATCTTTTTACCTGGTCTGCCCTCTTCTCCAAGCATCAGCTCCCTGACGAACAGAAAAAAAAGAAGATAAGCAGATTAATTTATACTTGCACTCGATATTGTTTCACACTAGTGTGCATGTGTGTGAAGTGCTGTAGAGGCCTGTGTGCATGTACCTGTGGTTCCAGTAATGTTGTTTATAGGTCTCATAGTCTGGGATGTCCATGTCTTCAGACTCCCAGGCTGACTGATCATATGGCAGATCTCTCCATTTGATCAGATAGTGAACGTTATTCTTCTTATCCACACTGCCAGAAAAAAATAAAAATAAAAATCAATGACCAAACAGTTCAGCAGATGTCTTCCTTCAACTGGTTCATATGAACGTTCTCACCTGTGGTTTAAGATGCGGTGGATGAAGAGCCACTCCAACTTTACTCCAAAGCGCCCATACGTCTCCTCTATGTGTGCATAAAAGGGATCTTTGTTCTTCCTCTTGCAGCTCTTATCCTCGTCTCCTTCAGCACCCATCTCTAGATTGGGGGGCTCCTCCATATCTGTCTTCCGCTGGTAGTTACGGAACATTACCTGACAGTTCAGCTCCAACTGTGACAAGAAAGAAAAATTAATTATTGCAAGATGGCACATTCCAGTTAACAAGAAATTGTATGTTTCTATTTGTGTGTCACCTGTAGTTCCTGGACCCAAGAACAGTGCCAATAAGACATGTTGCACCACTTCACAAAGAACTCTCTCTCCTTCCGACCAATCATAGGAGGAGGATCCGGAGCATCGGCTGGAAGTTCTGCAGGACGCGGCACAGGCATAGGGGGAGGGGCATCACCCCAGCGCCAAGCCAGAACTTTCTGGACTTTGCCCTTCAGTGGAGCACTCTGAGAAAGCAAAAACATGATATTCTATGTTTTGCCAAATGGAACCACAATATAAAATTTATTTAAATAAATTAAAAATATATATTTCAGCTCTGGCATCTCTGAAAATAAAACCTCAAGAAAACCTAATCCAATGGATAGGCCATACTATACTATTATTCCTCTCTCACCAGGCAGCGTGGGCAGATCCACTCTCCGTTGGGGATGTCTGGCAGAGGAGGGTTGAGACAGTGCAAGTGATAGGACGAGGGGCATGTGTCACAGCACAGCAGCTCTCCTCCATCCTTACACACCCGACAAAACTCTATATGATGATCGTCCTCCTCTTCTACCCCTCCATCATCCCTCCTTCCATCATCGTTCTCCTCTTCACCCTCAGAACTCTCCTCACGGGCCTCCCATTGAATTCCCTCCTTCTCCTGAGAGAGAGACATAAATAATGCATAATCAACAGAAACTTTAGTCATTAAATATCAATGGTAGGGAAAAGGTGCACATACACACACACAGAAAATAGAATCTACTTGATGAGCCCACAGCAGCTCAAGGAAAGGCCAGACATTTATTTTGAACATGTTTACATGTACGTACGCAGTGGGGGCAGCTCCACGTGCCCTCTGGGGCTCTCTCCATGTCAGGATCTAGACACACCATGTGATAGGCTCTTGGACAGGTATCACACAGGATGATCTCGCCACCCTGCTGACACACCTCACAGTAGTCCTGATGATCCGTCTCATAGCCGTCAGCATCCTCATCCACTATGAAAGAAAACGAGGGTTTATAACAAATGTAAATGGCTAGAAGGTGGCCAAAGTAGTATAGTGTTTTCATTACAGTGTGTGTGTGCTCATTAGTGTGAACAGAGTAATCCGAGTTGTGCTGTCTTTGACTCACTCTTCTTCTTCTTGGAGCTCTTGGATTTTTTACTCTTGGAGCGGCTGCTCCGACTGTTTGATCCATCACTTATGGAGAAACCGTCAAAATCGCTCTCACCATCATCATCCTCACCGCTCTGAGAGAAGGAACCATGGGTGAAAGGGTGCAAAACAAGTTGGCGACATTAGCAATAAAAATACGGAATAATTGAATATATATTCACTACCGTTAAACAGTTTTTGGTTGGTAAAATCTTGTAAGGCTTTTGAAAGAAGTCTCTTAACACAAAGCAATTATTAATACATTTATCTGATCAAATATAGTAAAAACATAAAATAATTTTTTTCCTATTTTAATACATTTTAAAATGTAATTTATTCCTGAGATACATTTTCCAGTGATACATTTTTTTATTTTGTAACATTATAAATTCAAATGTCCTTTTAACTGAATTCACGATCACTGCAATACATCCTTGCTGAATAAAAGTATATTAATCTCTTAAAAAATATATATATATTCATCCCAAACTATTTAACAGTAGTAAATATTATATATATTATATATGTATATTCTTTAATTATATAATTAATAACTATAACAGTTCTGTCCAGACAACTCTCTGGAAAGTTTAGCATAGTAATATACATAGCAATGTTAATGTGTTGGGTCTTGAATGGATCTTCTATACTGCTGCGGTAGAGCAAGTACAGAGACTTGCTACAGCCAATACATCCACAGACATGCTGCAGAGAGCATGTAGGAAATACTGCTAGAGTAAAAATATCATATCTAAAATAACCCTCATATATATAACATATATAAGATCATCCTGTAGCAGATCTACACAGGTGGAGCTGGGGCAGGTAGAGGGTTTATGATGCACGCTGCAACTGCCACAGCTAGAACTAGCCAAGTATTTGAAAGTTGAGCTGCAAGCTCATTGGCTGCTGATGTTAAAAAGAAACCAATCAGCTGAGCAATGTGAGTAATGATTTGATTACCTAAAACTGAGTTAGAATCTATCGGCCTGCGCCATCTAGAGTTTCATGACAGAACTTTAAATTAACTAACAATACTAAATAAATATGAATAATAATGTATAATTTAGCTAATTTAATTTATGCTGCAGTAACATATGTAAGCACATATGGAATAGATACATACAGATGAACGTTTTCTCTTGAAATTGCCCAGTTTTATCTTCAGTGGAGCCACTTTCTTCGCTTTAGACTTTTTGTCCTGGGGCTTTGGGGTGGACTTGGTCTTTCTACGTGCATTTGGGCCTAAAGCAGATATATAAATGACACAAAAAGTGTTAAGTAGATTGAAAAAACACACATAATATACTCTCTTTTGGTCCTCTAAAAATTTCCTCATTTTGTTCTCGGTTAATTATTTCTGATCCTGACAATTTAATTTCCAATTCCTCTCTCTCTCCTCTGACCTTTGCCCTCTTTGGTCTTGGCTTTTCGCAGGGGGACCGCTGGGGGCTGTTGGGATGGGGGTGGTGCAGCAGGAGCTGCTGTTGATGTGGGCGTGGCCACGGGAACAGCCCCTCCTCCGTCCACCCTGGTCACCATACTCTCCACAGCAGCAGCTACATTGGCAGCTGCCAGGGCTGCGTTGGCACTAGCTGAGCCTCGCATGGGATTATTAGTGCTGAACTCCCGCCATTTAGCCCCCAACACCATCATCATCTTTGACACAGCGATCTTAGGGTTCTTAGCAGCTATTAAAGGTCTAAACAGAAGAGGGAGAAAAAACATTTCAGATCAGTCACAAGATAACCTAGATGTTTATGTAAGGCGGTTATAGAAATGGGGCAAAAACTGACAGAGATGCGCCACTGTTCTACCTGACAAACTGACTGAAAGCTTTGTAATTGGTGAGAGAGGTGTAGTCCTCTTGGGTAAAGGTGTAGTCGATGTCTTTCATTCCCCAGTCTGCTAACAGCTGAGAGGAAGATTTGGGTTCCTGTGAAATAAGAACAGAAGATGACAGGTGACTAACACAAGAGAAGAACGCAATCGTGAAATTATAACCTGAGATATATATACACATATCATGTGACCTGAAGCTTTATCTGAAAACATAACAGACACTACTGTTCAAAGGTTTTAGGGGCTGCAATTTTTCAGTCAATGTATCAAAATTAACTAAGGACATTTATAATGCTACAAAAATATATTTTTTAAAATGAATGCAACCTCAAACTTTTGCATGGTAGTGTGGAAGGAAAATGTATAACAGGGATCCTCAAATCTGGCCCACAAGATCCACTTTCCTGCAGAGTTTAGCTCTAATCAAACACACCCGAGATTGCTAATCAATGTCTTCAAGATCATTATAAAAAATTAAAGGTAAGTGAGTTTGATCAGGGTGTGAGCTAAACTCTGCAGAGCAATGGCCCTTCAGGACAAGATTTGAGGAACCCTAATCTACATGATATCAGAAGCACTGAAAAAAAAAAAAAAAAACACAAACAAAACTGAAAAATCAGTATTTGTTGTGGCAACAAATCTAGAAAGTGAAAGCAAAGACAAGGCTCAAAATCAGTATCAGACCTTTTCAGGAACATATACTTTGCTGATTATTAAAGCATGAGTCGCAAAAAATAATAAATAAATAATAATAATATATCTTGGGCACAAATATCTTTCAGCCATTTTTTAATCCTGTGTAAATACATTTGCGTCTGTGGCACAACTTTTGTAAATGCACAGTGTTTGTGTTTTTGTGTGTTTATGTATTTGTACTTAGCAGATCAACCTCATGTGACACTGAATTTGATTTTTTTGCTGTTGTCCCAAGGTTTTAACGTCAAACCCGGGATGAACAATGGCCACCCATTGGCTAAACCTTACCTGACCATCATCATCATCGTCATCATCTTCTTCCTCAGGTTCTGGGTCTTTACGTTTGCTTTTTCCTCCAGATGAGCCACCAGCCTTTTCTCCCACTGAACCTCCCTTCTTTCTCTCCTTGGAGGAGCTGGATCTCTTTTTCTTCTTCTTGCTTGGTGCATAGTCACTCCCTTCACTCTCAGATTGCATCACTCGGTCCTCCTCGTCTTCCTCACCTTCTACCATTCGGATTGATTCCATGATTTCAGGAGAGCTGACAGGAACGTCCTAGACCACAATATTCACCCAAGGAGAGATGACAATATCAGATAAACTCAGGGAAAAACCTTTCAGTTTAATGCTTGTTCATCTAAAGGTTTAACAGTGATGGTAATTGCAAATAATGAGTGATGTGACTTTTGATAAATTTTTATGAATAATTGCTGAATAAAAATTATTTATTTAAAACTCCAAACATTAAACGGTAGTATCTATATATTTAAATACAGTGTATATTCATATCCTAAAGGTGCTCCACTAACCTCTCTGAGAAGTTTCTGTCGTTTGCTGCTCCTGCTTTCACGGTTTTTCTTTGCTTTCTTCTTCTTTTTGGATTTGGGAGTCTCTGCCTCTGATGTTGGTTCATCGGCATCATCTGTCCAAAACAGACACATAGCATGCATCAAACATGAACAATCATCTCATTTTTGATTTTCTGTCATTCCTACCCTTCCTGAACTGATACAGTACTTTTAATTCAACATTATTACCCATTTGACTTGAATATAATGACTAAAGGTAATGTCACATCAGTTTAGATTTATTTTTTATATATCACATCTTAAAGCATTCCGAATACTTTTTTGTTTTTATGCATTCCTGCTTTAAGATGTGAGTGTACGGTCCAAATATGTCAGCAGCAGTGAAACTAGGTCATAAGGCTCTTGCTTTTAAAATCATTCATTTATTATAAGCACTCTGCTGATAGGCTGCGCTGTCAAAGCCAGTACCGAGGGCAGCCGGAAGAGGAACGCAAAAACAAACGGGTTTGTCATTGTCACACTATTCTAACAACATTGCGCGAGGTATGATCGCTAAGGTAGAAAAAAAACAAGTATTTTTCTTTCTTAAGATACGAAGAGGTCCGTAACAAATAGGTTTGTCTATCATTTTAACATCTTCTCCTGGCCAGTGAATCAGGAAGTGATGTGACTTTTGCTTACAGCTCGCCGCTACTGCATCATAAACTAATGTTAAAGGTTTTGCTTTAAATAGGAGCATGATGCAGTAACACGTGGATCGCCAGCTCGAGCAAAACATAAAAACATTCTAACGTTAGCAGCGTTCTCTTTTCAGAAATTACCATTTGTCAATAAGTACTATGACATGTCAGCAGTTACGTTCATTTGTTAGTTAAGGCTCATTTGGGGAGGTTATATAACATGATGTGGTTAATAAGGGTCCTGACAGGGCAGCTAAACCTTACCATCTCTCATAGGTCCAAAATGGTCCCTGTCGTCTTCACTCCCAGACATATCCGCGTCCGGAAGCTTGATAAAATAGAAATGACAACAATATTTGGGTCTGGTTTTTAACAGCACCCCATACTGACAGAACTAGATAACGTTTAAACAACTGATGGGGAAGCTATCTGTGTTAAGGTGAATTAAAAATCAATGAACGATTGTGACATTTCAAAACAACAACGTCATACAACGCGTAGTGTTAAAAGAGTTTAACGTAGTCGTGTCATCTCGGCTTTTTTCGTCAACTTTCTCGCTCGATCCGAGCAAGACCCCTCAACTTAGCTGTCAATCAAGTTAGCAAAGCTAGCAAACGGAGTCAAGTGATCCGGTTGCAGGGAAAATGGCAGCCGGCTGGATGAGTTGAGTTAAAGCGCTTATCTGCCTTCGTTTCTGCTTAGATTAGTATCTTTAAAACTTTCCTTCTTGAATAAATAACACGCGGAGGTCGCGAAGCCCCCGACAAACACCATACGGCGCTTTACAACGCGGTGTTTCACAGTTGCAAGTTACCAGTAATTTAGATATGTTTGTATTTTTTGTTTTATGCTTTAAAGAAAAACTTACCGAGAAACGCAAATGTCTTTGTTTGTGTATATATGTGTGTGTATGTATATATATATAATCATTTTATATACATTTTTTTATTTATAATTTTTTTTACGCAGGCGGTTGGAGGTGGGTGGGAGGAATTGACTTACAGGTCAGTCCAAGGTGTAGTTAGTCGGCGATATGATCAGCTTTAGTCTGACGCGAAAGCTGCAGGTTACTTACCTATCACTGAAAAATATAAAAGAAGCTCCGAAAAGGTGTAAATCTTTGGGAGACGTCGTCCACTCTTCTCCCCTTTCCCCAGCGTCAGTGACCAGAAGCGAACATCCTCAAACACACAAAGAAATCGGGGGGGTGGGGGGGTAGAGACATCCCATAATAATCCTAGGCACACTCCCCCCCCCTCCTTACAACACTCACTCAACTCTGCATAGTTACCTCGCAGCCTACAGACCATAATAATCATCCCCCCTCGCACACAGTACCAGCAAGTACACACTGCCTTCCCCTTACTTAGTCCCTGCCCCCTTAGCAACCACGTTGCTATGGAGACACTGCCCCCTCCCGCCCTCTCCGGCATCCCATAATAGTCATAAGCAGACTGCTCTGACATCCCATAATAAACACAAGTCCTAAAAGAGAGGGAAGGAAAAAAACAACACCAGTCACATGGTCTCCAGGGAAACCCCAGGCCACTGGTGACAGACCATAATAATCTGTGGCTGTCTGTCCACCTGGCTCAGGCTTTGGTGCACGAACAACAGAAAATACATATGAGTACCTGGTTGGAAGTCGGACTAACACGGAGTGCACTTCGGGTGTCTGTCAAACATCACACACCTACAAGAGTGACACTTCACGGTTTCAGAGGGGCTGAAATGTCAAGGTGCAACAGTGCTTCTTTTTAGTCCCATATCAGACCGAGTCTGAAGAGTGACTCCTGCGGGAAGCGGCAGAACTAAAACTCAAACTCTCATGAATGGGATATGCCCTGACAATCCTGAAATAGAACCTCACACACGTTTAGACTCTCTGACCTCCGGAGACTTGCTGACTTCAGCTACCTGTGCATTACAACAGGTCAGTCCAACTTTGCATAGTGAATGAAAAGCACCGTTTACATCCATTTAAGCATTAGGTTTATTTTGGGGTGGGGGTAGATCTATTTAAAGCTACAATATAAAATCAGTTAGGATATACATATTTAGCAGTCACTTCTATTTATATTTATACACTGTTTCTCATGAGAGGAACTTGCCAGTCACGTAGACAAACAGCTGAAATGTGTGAAGGGTTTTAGTGCATCTCCTGCTTTCACTCAGATCTGATAGAATTGACTGTAATCCCAGTATTTGAGTAAATGTAATGAGTTACTGTGCTTAAGTATCTTTTTTTTCACAACTTCAAACTTGGATTATCAAAGATATTTGTAACTTTTACTTTTTTGAGCATATATGTCCTCTTTACTCCACTACATTTGAAGTGAGAAATACAGTTACTCAATACATTTTGCATGGCACCTGAAGCAGTTCTGCAACAGTTTATTTATGCTACAGAAGCAGGGTGTTGACAGTACTAGACCTTGAGTTTTGCCCTTATGTATCCAAGCACGTCGTGGGACTACATGAATGTGAGTGCATTAGAATCACAGTTGAGAACATGACTGCAGCCAGTGATCAGGCCAAAACCAGCATGTCCAGTGCAAGTAGGCTTTGACTATTTCATTCTACTCTACTTAATATTATTTCATTTATCCATAACACTGAAGAGACCATTCGAAGGTTGAAAACTGATTTACTTATGCCATTCTTTTTTTTTAATACTCTAGCTTACCCGATACTTGTCTGTAAATGTTTACTATGAGATGTGTTTGTAGATGTTTAAGAGGCTGTTTTGTTGACCTTGATTTATTGCAATATTGAGGCATTGAGTTTTATTTCTATTTTAGAAAATAAACGCATGATTAATCTCCTCACAAATCAGCTGCTTCTTGTTTTTCACTTTTATGTCTCTTAGGTGTTGAGGACTACAGCATTTGTGAGCCTACATTCTAGAACACGTGGGTCTTATATCAGCAACAACAACAACAATCAGGCATCTCATCCTGGTAGAACTTAAGAACTGTGAAGTTTGAGCAAAGAGGAACCTGCATGT
The DNA here is from genome assembly GCF_003368295.1 of Carassius auratus. Lineage (NCBI taxonomy): Eukaryota > Metazoa > Chordata > Actinopteri > Cypriniformes > Cyprinidae > Carassius > Carassius auratus. The sequence continues at coordinate 87,224 of NW_020526190.1, forward strand.
CAGGATAAAACGCCTGGAAATTCAGATTTGTCAGTTAACACAAATTAAGTGTTTAATTAATTACATATATAAATATTATATATATGTATAATTAATTATGTAATTAACAAGAATCATGCCTAATGGCCGGGTTTCTTTAAAGGGTCTTAAAGGTTAAAGGTCACAGATATCACTGGACAGTTTGTACGTTCAGATCTTATATCTGAGAGAATGCAGTGAATGCTACAAATAACTATGTTTCTTTGTCTGACATGCCGCAGAGGAGAGATAGCTCGAGGCTTATTTTATTGTACTGTCTTCTGAATACTATGTACTATCAACCGTTTCGTGGATAGTTCCATTTCACATGATGGTCAATCTCTCCTGTACAGCAGCAGAAATACATCAGTGCTTGAGGAGCATGTCCCCCCAATACACACAAATGCTTATGCACACCCTTCTGCTCAAAGTAGATCAGTCACCATGGTGATTGGGGGTGGGGGTGGATTGGGTTTAGGTGTAGCCCACAGTCACCAATCGTGGCAGACTGTTAAGGGAGGTTTGGGGGGTTTAACCGATGTAGCCCCCACCACCACACTCACTCCCATCCCATAATATTCTCCTGAAGATCAGAGGAATGTTGACACTGTGGACGCAGTTAAAACGAAGCATCCATTCTGCATGAGCTACTATAAAGGCTTGTTCCAGGTGATGATAACCAAAACCAATCCTGCAACAAGAACAAATCTTCTAGTATTTCCTTCCTCTAATCAGAGCAATGAGGACATCCGGTGGCGAGATGGATGGACGAAACGGTGACAAACAAAGAACATTTTAGGTCCTGTAAACCAGAATGGATCGGTTACTGCAATCTTAATTTAAAATCAACAAGACTCAGCAATGGTTTACAGAAATCCACTCTGGCATTCATTCAGTTCTTACAGAACATTGACTGAATGTGTATAGTTTGTGAAATATTGGGTTGGATAGGAGGGATTGCCAGATTGGAGAGCTGTCATTTCTATCCCATAACATTTTCTCTGTGGTCCACATTAACCCAGTGCAAGCGTTCCAGAATGAGGTCAACAAGCCATCCAATAATAATCATTGTGTGCAGTCATGTTGTGCTCTTACAGTATGAATGCATGTTCTAACTGCATACAAACACAAACACACACACATAAGTGAATTTGTATTTAATTTGCATTTATAAAGAATAATATATAGTACAATAATAAAATATATTTTATTATTATATTATTATTATATTTTAATTCAAATTATATATACAAATAAATAATAATTATATATAAATACATTTATATAATTAATCATTTGATTATATTTATAATGAAAAATTATTTGTGATTTTTATAATTTATATTTACATAATTGTTCAATTATGATATTATGAATTATCTATACAAATTCATTTATAATCAGATATGTATATTTATTAAAATATTAATTATATAAAATATATACAGATAAATGAATCTATAATTTTATATATGTACACAAATACAGTATGTGTGTGTGTGTGTGTATACATATATATATATATATATATATATACACATATATTTAAAGTATATTTATACAAATTATGTGTACAAATTAACAGATTCCTGCAGATTGGACACTTGATTTAAAAAGAAGGGATTTTATTTACGAGTAAGTGTTGAGCGGATGGAGAGATGAAGAGAAGAGAGGCGATGGGCATGACATGAGGGTGAAGGTCATCATGGCGTTGGTGGGGGAGACGTGCAAGACGTCACTGCAAAGGACAGCAGGACACGAACAGAGAATACGAAAAGAAGAGGGGAGGAAAAGTGTAAGGGAGGGGAAAGATGGGGCACTGCTCAGATGAATCTGTAAGAGGGCAGTTATTTATTTTCTTGCTGAGGTGCAGGAGAGTTCAGCACTAAAGACAGAATTAGAGGTGTTTAAATAAATGGTTCTGTAACATTTTCACAAGATCTACAACTACTGAGATATGTCTCAGAGATTAAATTATGTGTAATTATCTTAGGTCTGAGATTTCTGAATGTTTAGGACAAAAATGTGTAAAAATGCATTATTTTTTTAAAGCAGCAAAATAATTTATGTAATTAAGTCTTACATTAATGAATATTTAGGATCAAATGTATAAAAACAAAATGCAGTATAAATTATGTTTGTAAGGTTTAAAATAATTTAAAAGAGCAAGAGAGAGAGAGAGATGTGTTGGGTGGGGGGGGGGTGTTCCATTTATGTGTTGTCCTCAGGTAGCCATGAGGCGGCTTATGTCCATGCTTTTTCTTCAGCAGCAGTTGCTGTGGGTGTAACTCGGCGCTGTAGTAGTGGAGAACTGGAGAGGTGTAGCGGTGTAGGTGGAGAGGGGGGGGGCCAGTCCCGAAGGTGCATAGTAAACCCCATTAAAAACCAATAATACACATGATAACAAATGTGTCAAACATATGCATACAAACATACAAGTCACACTGATGTATACTGAAGTGTTTGTTTTTCTAATGGTTTTGGTTATACAGACTGAAAGCTAAAGATACAAGACTATGTACTTAATGGCTTTAATGAGAGAAGGAACGAAAATCCACAAAGCACTGCAAATGACAGTCGGATAAAAAAGGAATTAAAACTATTAAACTACTTAACATTACACTAGTGTTTTAAAGCTGTTAGCGATAACAATAGAAACCATATATTTTATGTTTATTGCAAAATATGCATATACCTGTATGCAGTCTGAGAGCATAGGGAGAATTATTTGATTATAGAATGTCATGGGAGTGTGGGGCACTGTAGAGTTTTTTTTATCATTATTTCTAAGCACTGAATGTCCTTTGATGGGTTTTGGAGTTTTTCACAATGCATTATGTGATTGCATCCTCTGTGAAGGATACATGCAATGCTGCATTAGAATTTGGCCATATTTTTGAAGGCCGCATAAATATGTTTTGTACTTTCTGCTTAGGTACGGCTGACACGTGTGGGCTCTCACACAGCTCTCCTTCCACGGGACCCCCAAGTGAAGCCACCAGCCGCACAGGACCTAGTTTACCTTACTCCTTCACCAGATTTCTGCCGCTTGGATCCAGACAATGGCATTCATGGCACTGCAAGACGACGTTGTAATAGTAAAAGCACAAACATATTACAAAAAATTTTCTTCGATCTTTTATATAATTTCTGAATATTAATTCTCTAATAATTTCCCTGGTTTTATGTTATTTTTTCACTCTTTACTTAACATTTTCTATTGTTCCACATCCTAAGAACCTCACGGTTGGAACCAGATGGATGTGAACTGCCGCGAATGAGACTTTCCTGGAGAAACCAAACACACCAGAAGCACCTCATCTCATGCCAGCCTGCATTAACTCCCACATGATGAACAACAAACCAGCTCCATTTAAAACATTCTGCGTCATGTCTCCTTTTTGGTGACTTTAAAGTTCTTTCGGATACGTCATTATATTATACAGTTATTTTAATCTGCAGTTGCATTTTTGATTAAAAGTAAAGTGTTGAACTTGAACATACAGGCACTATTACAGTTCTTAAATGCTCAAATACACATAACATACAAAACCATTAACTAATTTCTCAGACAATGCTCTTAAAGGCTGAGATTAACCTCTGAATAATAGCAGAAGAATGCCAGTTTAGTCTAAGGCCTTAGTGTCAATTTCTAGTCGAGTTGCACTCTCTCCCATACATGTTTACTGTCAGGTTTGCTGATTGTGTTTATTTTAGTTCATCATGCCTGTGTGGCATTATGTGTGGATGGAAAATTCCACCTGCAAACTCTCCGGCTTTAGCGGTTTTGTTTCAGCTCGTCCTATTGCATAGATGCTCATTGCCATTGTCTCATTTCATAATCTATACGGCCTAAAATAAAGTTGTTTGACATGTGGAAAGATGCGGTTTTGTTAATTATTGATCGACACATTTTAAATGAATAAATTAAATTAAAAATGCTGGGGTCATAAATATTAAGTTCAAAAGAACAGCATTTATTTAAAAAATATATTTTCTAACATTAAAAAAAATGCCTTTACTATCACTTTTGATCAATTTATGTACCCTTCCTGAATGTCTCTTTGAAAAATAAAATAAAAAATAATAATCTTACTGACCCCAAACTTTTGAATAGTATTATGTGTGGCAAACACTAAACAATCCCGTAATTATCTAAAAACAGGATAGAAATACAGCTGTGTGTCAGTCGCACCATTTTTATTACAAATATAGTGAGATTCCAAGCCCTGGAGAACTTTACTATGAAAAGGCCACGTTTCAAACCATCATCATCGGTTATACTCATCCTTTATACTCACACGACTGTTAAGATCGGTTATCCAAAATATTACATTTCAAATTGTTATTTTATTATTAAAATCACAATCAAATGGTACTCTAGCAAAAAATAACAATAATAAAATAATAATAATAAAATAGTCATTTAAGAAAAAAAAAAAAAAGCTCAAGTTTCAAAATGACACCACTAAATTCATTCACCCAAGAGAATAACAGTAACACATTTAATACATCATGCTCAAAGTCAAAAAAAAAAAAAGAAGAAGAAGACAAAAACAGTTTTCTAAACGGCCAGCAGAAGGCACTGCCTTGATTCTAGGAGCATGAACCACAGAAGAAAAGAACTGTCTGGCTCATAAAGGAAAGAAAACAAATGCTTGTGAACTGAAATCCATCGGCTCCCACACAAGTCTAAAACTCTCTTATAGAACCATATAACACAGGTCACTCAGGAGGGGATGTGGCCATAGAGTGATTTTATGACCATAACACTCTGATCCAACTTTAAAACTTTGAAAATATCTAAAACTGTTATTGTTTATTTTGGATATGTTCTGTTTCAATGCCACTTTCAGTGATTAGAGCTAATTATATGCCCAAACCAATCACGTTAGCTTGCTTTTGTGCCAGATCCAGTCCAGTACATATTAATAATCACATATAGCACTGAACCTGCCTACAGTTGTCGAATAAAGCATCTAAATAAAATTGCAAAAACGCAACAAAACAGAAACCCAGAACAACACTAAAAGGCTAATTTGTTAAGAATCGCTTTTGTGCCCATTGCAATTTTGAGAAGATTCAAGAAAGCTGAAATCAGCTTCTGCACACACACTGTCCACAGGTTACAGAGCAAACTGCTGAGCCCTGCAGAAGTACTCATCAGAGCAGTCAGCATGTTCGGCTTTACACTTTATGAAATTTGCTGTTTCTAGACATTGTGTGCTAACCATTCTTGTGCGGCTTACAGCAAAGCATGTGTCAGAGAAAAACCTGGCGTTTGTCCAGCGAAAGCATTTCAAAAAATCATTTCTGATGCCAATCAGAAACCTGAAGCATTTAATCTCATGTATTTGTGCCACTGTCACACTTTTTAGGGATTGATTTCATGTAACTGACACTTAAAGCATTAAATTGGATCTATATGCTGCTCTGTAAGACATCACATGCATAAAGTGCGCCTATATCTTATTTTCTTTATCATTGTACTCTGTTTGTAGGGGGTGTTACTGCTTCCAGGGTTCTCTAATTTCTTCTGTTGTTCTAGAAACATTTAGAAAGGCACAGTGTGCATTTATTTGTTTGCAATACCATTTATGTTGCCAAATCTCCAGTATTGCTGTTTTGTTCCCATAATTGTTCCCAGTTATCTCTCTCCACTCCAATCCCAAGCCCTACCAAAAAACAAAAAAACAAAAAACCCCACCAGAATGTTTCTTTCTCTGCCTCTCTTGTTGGAGTGAGGGCATCACCCACTGGTTGTGTTCCTACAAAAGGACGCATCGCTTCTTGGGTTTGGTCTCTGGAGGTTCAAGGGCAGCGAGTATCGCCTCGTCGAATACATTCTTCAGGCCTCTCTGTAAGAAAGAGATCGTAAAATGTCATTTGCAGTGGGTTATTTGGGTGACAAGTGTGTACAGCTTTTATGTCATCACGGGTGTGTGCGGCTGTTCTTTTAACCTGTGTGAGAGCTGAGCACTCCACGAATTTGACAGCTCTGAGGTCTTTGGCCAGCTTCTCCCCACTCTCAGGCGATATGGGGCGCTGCTTGTTTTTGGCAAGTTTTTCCACAGTGTTACTGTCATCCCTCAGGTCAACCTGAGTACCCACCAGAAGGAATGGAGTGCGTGGACAGTGGTGAGAGATTTCTGGTACCCACTTAAAGAGAGAGAGAGAGGAGAAATAGGAGTGGTAAGACAGGGCCTAGAAAGCTACTCCTAGTACATCAGAACAAACAACCAAACAAGCTTATATACATATAACACATATATATTAGAGATGCACCAATTGCAATTTTCTTGGCCGATTCCAATTTTGTTTTGTCAGTGTGATTTTAGCTGATTCCAATATTTTTCTAAGAGCTATAACTGACAGCATAATTTGCATTAAAAAAAAGAACAAATAAAAAAAAAAAATTCCAAACAACATAAATAGATGCAATAGAAAAAAGAGGGCTATGAAACTAAGTTTGTCAGGTTAAGTTATTATTCACGTAAGAAATACTACAGAAACTAAAGTAATCAAATGTACATTTTTATCAAATTAAATTTCTGTAGTCTTCATTGTAAAAATTAAATACAAATTAGTGCTTACCCTTAAAGTTATAAAATGTATTCAATCAATTTTTCTTTTTCTTCTGTTCTTTGATTAACTTGACAGACAGCAGCAGAAATATTGGACTGCACTCCCTTTAAGAGTTTATCCACGGACCCAATATTATATTATATTATATTATATTATATTATATTATATTATATTATATATATACACATATACACACACACACACTAAAGTACAAGTTCTGTATTTCTTTTATGTTTATTCTGCAAGGATGCAAATGATTAAAAGTGACAAAATGTATAATGTTACAAAAGATTTATATTTAAAATAAATGTTTTGTGAAATTTCTATTCATCAAATAATACCATTTAACATTAAATAAATGCAGCCTTGTTGAGCATAAAATACTTATTTCAAAAACCAAACTTCTGAATGTTTGTGTGTGTGTATAATTAATCGGTGTTCAATTAATTCGATACAGCTTGCAGTTTAATAATCTCCACTTCCATATTCTATTCTTAGAAAAGTGTAATGGTCACTTTTCACAAGACTATGATGAAGCATTTAATGGTCATCAGCATCGTAAACCCTCAAAATGTTTTTCATATTTTTATTTTAAAACAAATTTAGGTACATTTATGACACTATTCTTTGTATCTTTTGATCAAATTAGAAAAAAAAAATTCCCTTTTATTGAAAGTCATGAAAACACTATCATGGAGTTTTTCATTTTGCTATTTGAGCAAATGTTATGCAAAAATATATATTTCTGGAAATCTTCTATTCACTGCTCTTCAAGCTGACCCAACTAGGATGACTTCCACTGCTGAGAAACCTGGGAATGTGAGAAAGGTCCATTCATCAAGAGAGAGAGGCACTGTGTATTTATGAATTAGCACGGTTTTGCCGCGTGATATTACACAGCGCCTGAAAATAGTCCCCAGCAACTCTGCTATTGCTGCAACTACAAAAATTAGCTGGGGACTATTATCAGGCGCTGTGTAATATCACTGAGCCTGTTGCTACCATGGTACGGCAGCAAAATTCCTTGAATATATTACGCCAGAATGAGAGTATAGTTCCTAGCCATATCAGCCTAGAAACTTTACAATTAGTACACATTGTAACTACAAAACAGTCAAGTTTTAAATATGAAAAATATCGAAACTCTTTGGTCATTTTTGAGTGAGAAGCTTATGGCCTAATCAGAAACAATGATCTCTGCTAATCTAAGGTAAAAGTGCTACCGCCAGACCCGGAGATTGGATGAATGGATTAGAAAATGGTTAAACAACTGTTTAACTTTAGGGGAGTACGAGCATAATACTATTTTCAAAAATAGTAGTGTTCCTTTAATTCTTTTAGAAACGATGTTACCAGCTCCTTGTTGAGAAAGATAATGAAGCTCTTGGGCGATTAAGCTATTTTATTATAAAAAGTTTGTTGCTGAATGTCGTAATCTGTGTGAGCGACAGCGTGTGTCTGTGAGATACAGTGAAGACAGCACTGAGTTTAGAACTCTTCTAATTTGTATTTTTTTTAATGTAAAAAGTGTGTTCATTTGTGCAATGATAACCTACCAACAATGTTAATGTGATTTTTAAAAATATATTAGTATGTGTTCTTCACAATATACATTCATTAGAAAGAATACATTATTATTTATTGGCTCAAAAACGAGACGTAAACAATCATAATATTGTATCTGGTGGGGATTGCCCAATGTAAACATTAAAACATATGCCATTAACTATATTAATTGTACTGTGGTACAGTTATGGAGGCCCTTCATAATGCAGAGGTCAACTTCCTGCTCTGCCAATAGTTAGAATGACACTATAGTATGTAGTGTTTAATAAACAGCTGTTTTACTAAATTCCGCTGAGGTGAAATTTAGTGCAGTTCTGTATTGTGATATGTCTCATTACTTTGCTGGTGGTACACAGCCCTAGTGTATAATAGAAATAACAATAATAAAGCTCATAAATTACTCAAAATAATGGTTTGCAAACTGCAACTTTGCAGATATTGTTTATGATCAAACAACATTACAAACTAACTAACATTAAAAAGTGAAATGGCAATCAACAACCCCTTTTACAAGACTGTGAGTGTGAAATGATACGGGAAACATGAAACCAGCACCACTTTACAGGAAATTGGTGCCTGAAATAGACTTAAATAGTGATTCTATAAAAAATATTTGATCACAGAATACTGCAATTCAATGATAATTTCATAATAAATACAGCTATGTAATAATCTTAATTTACACATTTATTTAGAAATCTGAAAAGAAAACCACTGACAAATATTAATCTGAAAGAATATTACAAAAATAAACCATTTCTCCAGAAACCTGATAAGTGATCAATTTAAATAATCCCTGGTCCATTCACTTGAGTTTCAATCTCCAAGTCCAGCAGGAAAATCAGGTACTGCTAAAGAGTGCTTTAATGACACTAAACAACAGGAGACATCAGTGTCATCAAACTAAAACCTGACTGTAACCTACTGAAACATAAAGCAAGTATCAACACTAATGTATCTATACATAAACCATGCCACAAATATGGAACTGAAACTTTATTGTGAAATTGTGACAGTTTAGTATACCATCAATACTGAATGTCAATAATCCTATCAGAGAAAGTTCATCTTTCATGTTCTGACGTCCCAAACAGTGAGACCAGCCAAAAAAAACTGAAAGCATTTGATGAACACCTACCTTCTCTTTCACATTCTCAAAGGAGGAAGGAGAAACAACAGAGAAGCAAACAAGGAAGACGTCTGTCTGCGGATAGCTGAGTGGCCGGAGTCTGTCGTAGTCTTCCTGACCTGAAAAAACAAGAACAGACGCAGTTCATTACCACCTCTCTTCAGCTCTGAGAATCATTTGAGATGAACACAACAGATAAAGAAATCCAATCGAACTTAAAAAAGCTAGAGATAATTCTAAATTAATGTACACTGTTTAAAAGTTTGTTGACGATAAAATATTTAAATGCTTTTGAAAAGTCGTCTCTTTATGCTGACCAAGGTTGCATTTATTTGATCAAAAATACAGCAATAACAGTAATATTGTGAATTATTACCATTTAAAAATAGAACAACATTTACTTGAAACATGCTAGCTTACTGAATACAAATATTTATTTCTTTACAGAAAATAAAACTTGCTAACCCCAAACTTTTAAACGCTAGTGTTTGTAGCTATTGTGTGTAGTTGAGGTGTGATTTTCACCCTATCATACCACTTATAAACTGATATTTTAGTATCAGTATGTATATAGTAAGTCAACATGCAATTTGAAATCCAATTATCATTTTTTAACGAGTTTCAATCTGAACAAGCAGGTCAGATAGAAGATTGTTTTTAGCGTTTTCAGGGCATGGTATGCATGTAATGCCAAAATATGCATAGTATTGTCTAAAGCAGTATCAGAAAACACATTTTCTCTCACTTCTCCTTATATAACGAACTATGTGATATTCACTAAATAGTGAATAGAGAACGAGCCAGCAGATCTGGACACTGTATGAATGGATGCATAGAACGCCTGACACTTGTCTTCCCATTAGTTCAGCCACATTTTTCCAGTTTTTCAATAGTGACGGCTATTGTCTCACGTCTGTTGGCATCATGTTGACATTATAATAATATTATAGTAATGAATATTCAATATACTAAATACTGATTATACAGGCCAACCAAAAAATAATAATAATTACTTAAGAAGAATGACATTGTGAAGAATCAAATTTATGTCAACGGTAATGAAAGTCCCAGAATGCATTACCTGCTGTGTCAAAAAGACCCAGTGTATACGGTTCACCTCCAATCATTACTGTGACAGCATAGTTATCAAAAACCTGCAAACAACCACAAATGCACCTCATTCACACATAATGTACTTTTAGTTCAGACAACACTAAATATACAATACTAATAATGATTCTAATCAATCTAATCAAATATCCTGTGAAATACTTGCATGCATTGGAGTTCCTAGTCTTAAACAGCACAAAGCACTCAACACTCATAATAGCTAGCACTGTTATTGATAATCATTGGATCACTGTACCCCCTCCCACCCACCAAATCTCTGACCCAGAGCCCACAACCCGTTACTCACTTACCGTGGGAACATATTCAGAAGGGAATTTGTTGGTTGTGTATGAGATGAGGAGGCAGGTCTTTCCAACAGCTCCATCTCCAACCACCACACACTTTATGGTTTGCATCTATATGGCGAGAGAAAAAGAGATTGAAAATCACGTTATTACTGGCAATGGTTATTACAGAAATAACCTTTGAGCAAACCATTCAGGAATCATTTGTTTTGCCAATAAAGTGATGTGATTTGATTTCAGATACAAAAGCAGGCATAGGAAAATACATATACAAGAATGTGTTTTTTTTTTTTTTTTTTTTGCATATACAAGAATATGTCCTGTCTTATTTGCTTCCGCATATTAACGTTGCTTGACTTTGTCGTACTCGCACTAACAATATCGCCTGGATTTAAGTTACATTATATCGTTAGTGAATGATTTTATTTTGAAGTTGGTCCTTAATTAAAGTGTTCATCCTTAGTAATTACTACATTTGTAGTCAAATTAGGGACGATAAACATTACGAATACCGGGTAACGTTACCTTAAAAGTAAAACACGAATGAGCCTGTTTGTCGTTTATTTAAAGCCGGTTTTTCTAAACATGACAAGAAACGTATTTTATTCATACTAAAAGTCAGACATTTACATTAGAATGTTTATTCTGTTCTCGTTCTCCACCAAAAAAACAAATTTAAACACTCCGCCTGATAAATGTAACGTTACTTAACTGAATACTATTCTAAATGGCGAAGAAATGTGTAGTTTGTGGTGATTACAGAAAACTAAATAAACCTTTACGAGATTTGTCGGCGGTGAAATAAATCAAATTTTGTTTGACGAAGGCGACAGGATGCTGCGAGGCTAAGCTAACGCGCTAGCACTGCTGAGAGGGCCACAAAACATCCACATCCTAAATCAAAGTTACACAACGGTGAAGTCTGACCTAAAACGTGTACCGATTAACGACCGTTTGACAGGTTAAAAGCCAAATAAAATAATGTTAAAGACTGAAAATGACTTACCGTTCCTCACCGGTGACTAGGCGTTGGTTACGTCCGGGTTTGAGAGTATCAATCTGACGTGAATAAAAGCGAAAAATGTCTAGCCGTAGTTCCTGCGACGTCCAGCCTGCCCACTCCGAGTATGCGCACGCGCCAACACTGGGTGCAGTTCCTACTAAGCGGTCGCTAGGGCCAGTGACAATTTTTCTCTATGGTTACAGAAAATAGGCTGTATTGTAAACATATTTTATGAATACATCCAAATGGAATATATTCTAAAGACACACAAACAAAACAGTATAGAGTGGAAAGAATAAAAGCTTAAAAAAATTAAGTAAAATAAATAAATCTATTTCACATTTTACTTTACATACAAAGTAATATTATATATATATATATATATATATATATATATATATATATATATATATTATATATATATATATATATATATATATATACATATATATATATATAATTTCGTAATAATTTAGCTGAACACACTAGATGACTGCTTAAACATATTGTATAGTTACTTTAGTGTTATAATAACCCAAACGGGAGCAAATTAAAGGAGAACAAGTTGAATTTTGTGCAGAAAAACCGTTATGGCTAAATATTTGAAGAGTAATAAATGTATATATATATATATATATATATATATATATAATATATATATATATAAAATCAGAGATAAAAACTAAAATGCTTGTCAATAGGAGCTACATCGAGCTACATTCAGTCAATTCGTGACTGAATTTGGGAACGTTACTTTTATTGATGAGAGATTCTCTGCTCGTGTCCTGTGCATTGCCATCTAGCGATGCAAAAAAAGGACAAGAAATCAGCTCTATTATTTTCTGTCTAAAATTTATTAATCAGCGTAAAATATCTACATTACAGAAACACACTCTTCGAGTGGTTTGGTAGGCCTTGGTAAAGTATACTTGATTTTGCATGTGCTTGCACCACACCATAAATAAATTGCATGTGTCTGTGCATTATATATATATATATATATATATATATATATATATATATATATACATACATACATACATACATACATACATACATACATACATACACACAGTCATGCCCAAACATATGGACACCCTTGGTAAATGTGATCAAAGAAGGCTGTGAAAATGATCTGTGTTGTTAATCCTTTTGATCTTTTATTTAAAAAAATCACAAAAATCTAACCTTACATTTGATAATAATATTTTAAAATGGGGGGAAATATCATTATGAATAAATGTTTTCTCTAATACACATTGGCCACAATTAAAGACACCCTTTATTGATTTATTTTTTAAACCTCCATTTGCCAGTTTAAAAGTTCTACATTTCTCCTACAGTATAAAACCTGATGAGGTTAGAGAACACTTGCCAAGGGATCAGAGACCATTCCTTCATCCAGAATCACCTCAGACCATTTAGATTCCCAGCTCCATGTTGGTGCTTCTCCTCTTCAGTTCACTCCTCTCATTTTCTTTAGGGTTCAGGTCAGAGGACTGGAATGGCTATAGCAGAAGCTTGGTTTTGTGCCCAGTGACCCATTTTTGTGTTGTTTTTGAGGTTTGTCTTTGGATTATTGTATGGTTCGATGATCCAAACATGGTCCATTATAAGATTTCTAACAGAGTCAGTCATGTTTTGATTTTTTTATCTGTTGGTATTTGATAGAATCAAAGAAGCCATGCATCAAGATGTCCAGGACCTCCAGCAGAAATATAGGCCCACAACATCAAAAATACAGCAGGATATTTAATTGTACACATGGTGTAATTTTTATCCCTGTTTTCACCAAACCCATCTTGAGTGTTTGCTGCTAAAAAGCTCTTTTTTGTTTGTTTCATCTGACCATAGAAGCCAGTCCCATTTGAGGTTCCAGTCTTGTCTGATAAATGATATGCTGGAGTTGGTTTTTGGATGAGCTATAGGATAATTTTTCTTGAAACCCTCTTAAACAACATGTATTGATGTAGGTGGTGTTTGACAATTTTTTTAAAGGTTTTCTGACCCCAAGACTCTACTATTTTTTTCAGTTCTCCAGCTGTGGTCTTTTGAGAGTCCTCTCAACAGTGCATTAGGGCAATAGACACACGTCCTCTTTCCAGGCAGTTTCATAACATTTTCTGTTGATTGGAAATTCTAATTATTGCCCTGATTGTGGAAATATACATTTCACTGCTCTAGTTCTTTTCTTAAAGCCACTTCAATAATTTGTGAAGCTCAATTACCTTTTGTTGCAGATCAGAAATATATTCTTTGGTTTTTCTCATTGTGATGGATGATTAAGGGCATTTGGGCTTTGTTTTTCCCCCTATTTATATATCTGTGAAACAGGAAGCAATGGCTGGATTAATTTCATGTTCATAATCACCCTAGAGTACGCAAAATTGCGAATGATGAATATGAATATGAATATACTTAATAGATTTCTAGGGGTGTCCTTAATTGTGGCCAATGTGTATGAGAAAAATATTTGTTTCATAATGATATTTCCCCCCTATTTTAAATTTCTTTATTATCCAATGAAAGGTT
>NW_020526191.1:0-83306 GCF_003368295.1 Carassius auratus
CGGCCAGAGTGGCTCCATTGTCGGGTCTATTCCCACAAATTTACCACATCCAATCAGCCATCAGATGTCTTTCCAAACCAGAAATCTCCCTTTCTTAAAGATTCTGTTATTGTTCTGTTGTACAACTTCCCACTGATGAGAGTATAAGGGCATGGCCTGAGTAAACGGGGAAGCTGTGTTCTCACCACACTTTCCACTTCACAATAAGCAAAAATAGGAAGTGCTGAAATGAAACGGCTTTATAATCGCATGCAAATTAATTCAGGAATGCTCTATATATGGAAGAAATGCACAGCTTCTGGTAAACAGGTGTAATAAATAGCAGTGGTATGCAAAGAAAACCACTCATGGTTTTGTGATTTTATGTTTTGAAATGTTTTGGAACCATAATAGATTAATATAAAATGTGTTCGTCTCCTTGACATTTGAGTCTGACAGCTCTAAATTCTCTCTCAATTCTCAAACGGAGTAACAAATGTCTTGAAAGTAAAAAAAACGAATAAAAAAACACAATAAATGAGGTCTAGATGAAAATACTTCATCATGGTTCGGAAAAGGATCCCTTTTAAGTGGTCATATGCATTGTTTAACAATTCTGTTGTCTGCTTCTAGGGTGGATCGGTGTTTTCTCCAGCTGTTGTAACAAGTTATCTAAAGCCCAGGCTCAAACTGCATCTCTGGCTAGAGAACTTGGCTGCTCGGCCTCTGATATTTCACAGCTGCTGACCTGCCTGAGGAGTAAACCAGCTCAGAGCATCAATGCTGCCCAGACCAAGGTACAAGGGGTTACATTTGAGAAGAAAATGCACATAACTGTCAAAAACGATCATTATTTTTGTTGCGCAACATCTTTGGGGTGTTTTTTCTGTGTAGTTGTTAGCAGTGAGTGGTCCCCTGCAGGCCTGGTCACCAGTGGTTGATGGAACTGTAGTTCGGGAAAAGCCTTCTGTAGCCCTTCTGTCCGGAAACTTCCACAAAGCTGAATTACTTCTAGGGACATCATTTGAAGACGGCCTCATCAGCAGAGCCAAGAACATCAAGGTCAGGACAAAAAATATATCAGACTGAGAAATGAGCGAGAGCAAAGCACCTAAAAGATAGTGTAAGAATTAAAGCTGGGTGTGGTTAGAGAACAACTACTTCCATTCTCTTATTGGTGCTTTTGTGTTTCTTTTATATGAGAAGAATTTCGAGCAGCTTCAGGGAAGGGCTGACAGCAAGACAGCGTTTTACGCAGCCCTGTCGAACTCTCTGGGAGGAGATGATGCTAATGCTTTCGTGAAGGAGGCCGCGACCTGGTTCTACTCTATGCAACACTCCCCCACACCCTCGGGATACAATGTGTTCTCTCGTGCACTGGAAAATGCTACGAGGTAAGAGGTGGAAGGTCATACAGAACAAAAGGACATTTTTTTTTTTGTTTTCATTACAAGAATGTTGGATGGAAAGCATATACCTCCCAGATACCAAAGTTGCACTACCAAGCAAAATCGGTCTAAGATTGATTCATTTGTTTATTTATTGAAAGAAATTAACATTTTTAGCAATGATGCATTCATTTGAAGTTACAATTAAAACATTCTTGCAAGATATTTAAAAAAAAAAGAAGAGAAAAGGCTATTCTTTAGAACTTTTCTATTCATCAAAGAATTGTGGAAAACAAAAACATTTGCACAAAACGTATTATCGAGGAATAATATTATATATTAATATTAGAATAAATGTATTATCAATCCCTAGATCAGCATATTAGAATACATCACTGAAGACTTGAGTAATGGCT
The DNA here is from genome assembly GCF_003368295.1 of Carassius auratus. Lineage (NCBI taxonomy): Eukaryota > Metazoa > Chordata > Actinopteri > Cypriniformes > Cyprinidae > Carassius > Carassius auratus. The sequence goes on from NW_020526191.1 coordinate 1,784, forward strand.
GCTTAACATTAAGCTTTGCCATTATAGGAATAAATTACATTTAAAAAAATATATTAAAATAAAGAAGAGTTACTTTGTAATAAAATTTCACAAGATAACTGTTTTACTGTATTATCTATCAAATAAATCGAATTTTGGTGAGTGAAAGACTTCTTTTAAAGAAGAAGTGCTGTGCTCCCAAAGAGGCCAGAATGAATTTCTTTGAGAAGTAAAATCTTTCTGGGTTTATGCAATTTAAATGCAATGTTAAAAAGACAGTTTTAATCTGATTTAACAGCTTAGTTGCAATTCTTTAGTTCGATGCCAGAATGAACAATAGATTTCCTCTCTCAATGTATTCACAGCTGCCGTTTCTGTAAGTCAATAATTTTGTTTGTTCAGACCCTTGAGAAAAAGGTTAAGTGGTCTTGAATACCGAGGAATCCAGAGCTGAAATCATTTTGAGCCTTAGGGTAGGGCCCTGTGCTTGAATTCTTGTCTTGCGTTCACTGAGGGTGTGGAGGCAGCTTTGTTTGTGACAAAGAGGAAGGAAATGGTATATATAGGTCTCTGACTGAAATGTACTCAAGTGTGAGTTTAAAACAGTCCTAAGTAAAAACTGTCACTCATCAGTAATCTGAGAACAATTTCATGACATTTTGACAGTGAAGTTTATATATTGGATGGGAATAACTAATGTTGTAAGAAGAAAACTAAAAAATCTGTACAAAAATGCACTGATGTTTTAATGGTAATTTGATGGATTTTAAGTAATATATTTATCTACTTCATAGGTAATGACTGAAGTGACCTAGCTCTGAATGATACTTGATGCATGACGGATGCAACCTTCTTGAGCTCAGTTTCTGTCAAACATTAGTGTTCTGAATTTTATTCAAAGCGTGTCTGGAAAATATGAGTTCAGCGGGCTAGCATGTACACTTGAGAGTCAAGAGTTCATTTAACAAAAAGCTCAGCCTTCTCCCTCTAATTTATTGCCGTTTGTGATTACCAGATCATATCTGCAAATACTACATTCTTCAGTTTTGGAAACACAACCTAAATATTTTAAATGCATAAAGGAAATGCTGAGTAGAATTACATTTCTGCTACAATAAGGTTAAATATATATATAAATATATATATATATATTTCTGTGATTTAAACTAGTTTTAAAGATACGAAATTCAGTCTTTAGTGTTTAGCTCATCTTTGAAGGGCAGTTTCATTTTCTTTTTGATATTATGGTGTAATTATTAATACCTGCTTCTTTCTCTGAATTGTCAGGAGCTCTGAATGAAGTTGAGAAAGAGGACAAGCTGGCTGTCCACATAATCACTAGTGTCAGACAAAATACAATCCGAATGAGTAATGACCTGCTGCACATACAGCAGCATAGCATCATAAACAAGAAAGAGACCTAAAACTAGAATAGTACACACAGAACCCGATAAAACCAAGTTTAGATCCAGGATCATTTCCTGATCCTCTTTTTGCCATTGTTTCATTTCTTTTTTGTTTCAACACTGTGGCAACCACAGAAAGCGACAATCGGGGCAGAATTAAACCATGTTAAATGAACCATAATGTGATAAAACTCCTGTGTTGTTATTAAAACCTTAAAATGCAGCTTGCACCTTGCCATGCATGATGCAGCCATATTATGCACATTTATTTCTGCAGAGATCTCTTCATCATCTGTCCAGCTGTGGACATGGCTGAATTCTGGGCAGCCAACACACGGTCCAGTGTTCACATGTACCACCTGCCTGAGGCCTACAACAGGTGCCTCTCATTCCAAAAGCTTATTATCATACTTGAATTCACAGAACTCATGGTAACACACATAATAAAATCTATCACATTTAATGAGAATCTCTGTACGCTAAATACATTTTTCACAGTGCTGATTTGTCAGTGCCGATGGATGTGCAGTACCTCTTTGGAGTTCCTCTTGCCTCAGAAATGCATGATCTCTTCATCTCCAAAGAGAGAACGCTTGCCTTGCAGATCATGAACTACATGGCAAACTTCATAAAGTCTGGGTATTTATCAACCTTTTCAGTTGTATTTCTTTTTTACGTTATGTAATGTTTTTATTTTCCTTATGTTTAAGTGAAATTTAGGGCAGGATTTGATTCTGTACATCAGTTGTTGATTGGATGAAGGCAGATCTGAGCGTCAGTCTGGTCAATTGTAAGAAAAAAGCCAGTTTGAAGGGAGAGTTCACTCAAAATGAAACTTCTGTCATCATTTACTCACATTGCAACACAAATTAAGATATTTATTAAATTAGCATTTTCAAGGATTTCGGATGACATAAGTTTGAGCAAATGATGACAGAATTTTCTTTTTTGGTAAACTATCCCTTTAAAACAACCAAATGATTGAAGAAATCTAGCATTTGTCATCAGAACACTGAGTTATAACATTTTAATTGAAAATTCGACTTTATTGATTATTGCACAGCCATGTCCATCTCTCCTCTGCTCTCCACAGCAACCCCAACCTGCCTCTTGCAGCATCTAGGACATCCTTCAGTAAGTTCTTACCCCCATGGCCTCAGTTCATGCCTCACCAGGGTGGACGGGGCTATAAGGAGCTGTCCTTTACACTCAGTAACCGCAAGAACCTCCAGAGTCCTCAATGTTCCTTCTGGTCTCAATATGTGCCGTCTTTGAGCACCTCTACCGGTTAGTACCGCATTTAGAAATTGGAAGATAACAGTGGGTTGGTTGTACTTTTAGACCTGACTTTGACTTTTGACTTCACAGCTAAATTCTCCTGTGAGACTTCAGTGGGAGATTCTGGAGGTATTCAAAATCCAACCCAAGTGCCAAAGTCAATCCCAGACCCAAGCTTCTCTCTGACACCAAGCAAACCTAAATCTGAGAAAGATGCTTACAATTAGTCTCAGAATGTTCAGATTTTCTTGTAATTGCTTGTTCCAGAAGCAATCTTTGCACTATATAATTGTGGAGTTTCTATTGATATTTCTATTCTATTTCTATTATTAATCATTTTGATTAGGAATCATGGTAGAACCTAAACAATAAATTGCATTGAAAACACTTTTGGGTTGTTGTTCTTCACTTTTGACATTTAGAAACAAAATGCTTCAAATATTGTTAGAGTATTTAAATATCTTCATTAATAATTAATCAGGTGATTACACATTAAAACAAAGACATCATAATGTCACATGGAATAGGAACTGACCAAAGCTGCCAGGAGGACATAGGAGTAATCCTTTCAGCAAGTTTCCAGATGCTGCAACAGCCTTGTGTCACCAACTGAGGGCTATTCTGCGATGCTAATTATCACTTTATTCCTAGAGATTATAAGAAGCCTTTCCTCTTTGTCTAGTCTATTCTGTTCCAGCTGTCTGGACAATTGAACTTTCAGCAAAAGTCAATGTCAGAGCATTTTTCTCATAATGTGTTCTTTTGTGAGACTCTTTTTAAATAATTTCTACATGAACTATGAAACAAAGCTGCACGTTAAGGGTTGAAATATGAAAGGTTTTCCAGTGATTTTTTTTTTTTTTTTAAGTCTGTGATACAGGAATTTAGAATATACTGTTCTTCTGTTTAGTTCATCAGTCGCAGGCTGCCCAGGCGTCCGTATCAATTTGTAAAGAGTGGAAACCTAAAGCGCAACATAGCATATGATTCAAGGTTTTTGGCAGAATATGAACGCATCACACAAAACAGTTTCAAAATTCAATTCTATGCTTACCATTTAAATTAAATTAAAAATATATTGTTAATAAAGTTTATTTTTCAAATCTAGTTTAGAAAAGATTAATGTGAGTATATTTCAATTGGTCAGTTTTCTGTAGTAGATTCAAGTACTGTAAAAATGTTAAATTATGGCAAAAAAGAAAGCTGCACAGCAGCTGTGGTTGCCAGAAATTCATGGTTTTAAAGTGTACAGTAGATTTTATCAGTAAAATTTAGGTAGGATTTAAAAGTATTATTAAATCACAACAATGTCTGCTCACTTAAACATACATTTTCACCTCCATGACAGCTCTACAGGAAGAAATTATTTAAGGACACACAGTTCTCTGTCCAACTGCTCTTATCTAGAATTCCTGCTGATCTCTGGAATGATTTGTGTCCAAATGTCAAGCAGTTAAATCAATATAATACATGTACGATGGATTTAAATAATGAATGCCTCTTCTCTTGTATTCTGCTTATAAAAAATTATATATTGACTACATTTACACTCTAAAAAATGCTGGGTTATTTCAATCTAACTATGGGTCAAATTTGGTCTAACCCAACTTTTGGGTTAAAAAATGTAATGTAAAAATTTAACCCAATGGTTGGGTTAGTCCATATTTGACCCAAAATTTGGTTGAAACAACCCAGCATTTATGATTAAAAATCTTTCATCAGATTCTTTGATTCTTTGACCGAAGGTCACTCTAAAGAAATCCTCTTACGAGTGAGTAAAGTCCCGGAATTAATGGCTTGCGTTAATTTTATGTCATGCAGTAATTATGCCACTGCCGAGACGTAACTGAGACGTGAGAAATCCTCTGTTGGTGATTTGATAAGATCGACAAACGGTAGGAAAATGTCGCTTTCTAAATCATTCAGACGTTTGATTTTGCTTCCTCCCCCTTGAGGACTGAACATCCAGCAAACTCCCTCTAAATCTGACAGACTGACTTACTGAAGTCCAGTAACGCTGACCGACACATCACGAGCGCGGTGTGGACGCCACGAGGGAACGCTTGTGGATTCTACCTGTAGCAAACAACATTTCTTGTTTCAATGCATTTCTTTCAGGTATATAGTAATGTGGAGACCCCTGTCGTGGATTCTTTTGATAGCCAGTTTGCACCAGGTGAGTCTTATCATATCGTTAATTGAATACAGTATTTGAATTTGAAAAAAAAAAAAAAAAAAAATCAGGCAACTGAAGGCAGACTGTTTCAAGGAAAAGTAAAGGAAAGCAAGAATATTTGTTGTAAGCTGCCCTTTCAAGCAGTTAAAGTAATGATGAGTTGGAGACTGTATCTCTATGTGGAGACTGAAAAACTGTATCATGTCATAACCTACGTGTAAATTCTTTACAGCCTACAAATGCATCAAAAGAAAACCTAAATAATACTGTGTTCCAATTCTGACAATCAATGGCATGGTGACAATAAAGCAAAACAATTATCTATTGGTGCATCATGTGCCAGAAGTCATGAATTTGAGCGATTTTATACTAATTAATGCTCGGAAATCAAGTCTAGGAAGTGTTTGGTGACAAATTTGGTGACATTCATCACACTAACAAAAGTGCTATTGTATGCTGAATATCGATTATCAAATTATTAATATTAATAAATTATGCCTCACTATATATATATATATATATATATATATATATATATATATATATATATATATATATATATATATATATATATATATATATATATATATATATATATATATATTTCTGTCAAATCAAATAATTTCTCCGCCATTGAAATAAAGAATCAAGCGTCACTTATCAGAATTAAACAATTCACAGACGGAAAACTCCGGACTGGATCACACATTCGAGTGGAGCGGATCCGCTGAGAGCCCTTCTCCGCTTCTGCAATACGTTGTTACATTTGATCCACCGTTGAAAGAAACCCGGTCTGATGGAAAGAGTAAACGAAAGATACTTTGAGGACCAAAACTTAGGCGATGCCATACAACTCAGGCAGTATTGATTTTATTCAAATCAAAACGTTATGTCACAAAAATCTTGCATATCGTTCTGTTTGTATATCTATTAAAATCAGCAATCAGTTTTGGAAAGCACATTTGGTGTAATTACACTGTAAAAGGGATCATGTGCTTGTTCAGATTAGAAACTAATCCAATGCATCCTCTGCAATGAAGGTCTTAGAAGTCTATTCAAAGGGTCCCATTTCAATGTAATTTCAAAGCACACTCTCTGTTGCCCCAAAGTGGCTAAAGTTGGCATATCTTCTTCATGTTCCTCTCCTGTCTCCCACACAGGCCAGTTCCCACAACTCCACAGACTCTCCTCTTGCGACTACAGATTTGGACCCTCGTAACCGAAATCGATACTGCCAGTGGCCTTGTAAGTGCCCTAAGAATGCCCCTGTTTGCCCACATGGGGTCAGCCTGTTGACCGATGGATGTGACTGCTGCAAGGCCTGTGCCAAGCAGGTGGAGGAGACCTGTAATGAGAGAGATACCTGTGACTATCATAAAGGACTTTACTGTGACTACAGTGCGGACAAGCCGAGGTACGAAAAGGGAGTGTGTGCATGTAAGTGACCTTATGTGTTCCTTTACAGTGGGATAGTTAAAATACTATAAATAAACTTTTATTTTGTGTAAATGTGACTTTCAGTTGAATTCCTCATAAATTGTAAAATAAAATAAAATAACTTGAATATAATTCATATGAATGCATATGCACATAAGCCACTAGAGAAAATGTAAATTTAGCATTTTATGTATATACTATTAGACCAATCATGTTCAGTACCAACAAATTACATACAATATATAATTCTTTTCATATTCTGTGTCAAATTGGTACTCGGGCACAAAACTGTCACAGAATCTTTTAGTTGTCAGTATGAATATCCAGACTTCTTTGTTTCAGATGTTATGGGAACAGGCTTTGAGTATAACGGTGTTATTTACCGTAATGGCCAAAGCTTCCAACCCAATTGTAAGTACCGCTGTCTGTGTGTGAATGGGGCGATTGGATGTGTGTCACTTTGCACGAAGTCCCTGCCTCCCCGGGTCTGGTGTCAGTCCCCCAAGCGAGTGAAGATCCCAGGCCAGTGTTGTGAGAAATGGATCTGCGAAGAGCCCCGTAAACCACGTAAGACCAACCCCAGACACGCTCGTGAGGATGGTGAGCCATGCGGTGGTAAATATCTATAGCATCTTCTGGTGACCGTGCATTGTTTTAGTTCTTTATCACTGATGAATTACTCCTCTTCTTTATGTCTTTTTCAGTGTCCCTCATCACTAATGATATTTGGCCTAAAAATTGCATTACCCAGACTACCCCGTGGAGTCCCTGCTCAAAGACCTGTGGGCGGGGCATATCACAGCGCATCTCTAATGACAACCCTGGCTGTGTGATGGAGAAAGTGTCTCGACTGTGTAACCTCCGACCCTGTGAGGTGGACATCACCAAGCACTTTAGAGTAAGAATTGATTCTGTCTCTGGTTTATTTCTGTTCTATTTCATTTGCACACCCATCATGTTTCCCATTTATTTTAATTATATATTAAGTAAGAATAATAAATATCATAGATATTTTGAATCTATCTAATAGATAGATAGACTGATAGACTGATAGATAGATAGATAGATAGATAGATAGATAGATAGATAGATAGATAGATTGATTGATTGATTGATTGACAGACAGACAGACAGACAGACAGACACGCGCACACACACACACACACACACACACACACAGAGACAGACAGAGATAGGAAGACAGCAGATGGATGGATTGTTTGATGAATTGACTGTCATAATATTTTCATAGATAGATAGACAGACAGACACACACACACACACACACAGAGAGAGACAGACACGCACACACACGCATACACACACAGAGAGAGAGACAGACAGAGATAGGAAGACAGCAGATGGATGGATTGTTTGATGAATTGACTGTCATAATATTTTCATAGATAGATAGACAGACAGACACACACACACACACACACACAGAGAGACAGACAGATGGATAGACACACACACACACACACACACACACACACACAGACAGATACAGACAGACAGACAGACACACACACACAGACAGAGATAGGAAGACAGACAGACAGACACAGAGAGAGATAGGAAGACAGCAGATGGATGGATTGTTTGATGAATTGATTGATTGATTGATTGATTGATTGTCATATCATTATCATTGATAGATAGATAGATAGACAGACAGACAGACACGCACGCACACGCACGCACACACACACACACACACACACACACACACACACACACACACACACACACACACACAGAAATAGGAAGACAGCAAATGAATTGATTGTTAGATGAATTGATTGATTGACTGTCAAATTATTGTCACTGATGGATGGATAGATGTATTGATTGCCATATCTGTCACTCAGCCAGGTAAAAAATGCCTGAACATCTACCGTGAACCAGAGTTTCAGAACTTCACCATCTCAGGCTGCGTCAGTAAGAAGGCGTATTGGCCCAAATACTGTGGAGTCTGTAGCGATGAGCGCTGCTGCATCCCATACAAGTCTAAGACCATCGAGGTGGAGTTTGAGTGTCCAGATGGTTCAGTTTTTTCTTGGAAATACATGTGGATCAATGCCTGCTTCTGCAACCTCTCCTGCAGGAATCCAAATGATATATTTGCAGATCTGGAGCAATACTATGAGCTCAATGAGATTGTTAACTAACTAATTCACCACAATCTCTTTTTATGGCATCCTTATAGGCTCACTTTTTTAGTCTGTACATCACATTTGACAGTGACAGGGATGATGCATAGCATAGAAAGGAATCATTCACTGTTGATGTTGAGAAATCATTTCAAATGATTTAAGAATGAACGGCAGCACAATAACTCATATTGAGATGGCTTGTGGGGGGAACAATGTTAGTTCAGACTCAAGGACTTTATGGTACAACAGGATTTCTGATGGATGGATTGGGACAAATATTAAAAGTAAGGAAATGTTACATTTAAGATGTTGACTTCAAAAAATATATATAAAAAAATAATTGCCTGGCTTCGACGATAAAATAAATTCTCCTTAAAGGAATACACATCATCATTTTTTTTTAATATACAGTACATTAGGTAAAATGCTGTTAAAATACATTTTTGTATCTTTGTTAAGTAACATATTCTGAAACACTGATAAAAGAAGTGACAGTGATTCCATTTTTATTTTGCCAAGTTGCTACTGTTTATATTTAATTCTGGAAAATGCAAGAAATGTTTCTTTCTTATTAAAAGGCATTTGCTTATCCTTATGCTTTGACTTTAGACATCATATGTTTGTTCTTCATATTTTCCTTGCTCATTAATATAATGTAAGATGGGACCGAAAGATGCACAACCACTGATTTAGATTCTATATCAAATGTTCTGTAGACTACATTGTTGACTTAACTAAAAATACTGTCAGTATTTTACAGTACTGTTAGATATTACAAGTACAGAAATATGCAATAAAAAAAAAAATTTGAGCCAAACATTCATTCTCATCAGAAAACTCTCCAACACAATCATACACACTCCCCATTTTAAGATACATACGTTCTCACAGACAAGTGTAAGCATCATAGAACCTTATTCATTTAACATAATCATTATAAAATATTACATATTGTATATTGTAAGTAATGAAACAGATATTGAAACCACAGTTTCATTTATTTAAACTAGTGCCAAGTCTTTTACTTATGTTCAGTATTTGTTTGATGTGGGGGCCATCTCTAATGTATCCCATGTGTCAAATTTCCCTTGTGATAAATACCAATGATGAACATTATCTAATCAGAGGAGCATCAGCTTTCAGGTTCAAATTCTGTCACTTCAAGTCCAACCGTCAGCTGAGTTCCATTCTGATTTTCACAGTGGTATTATTTTGACGAGGTGTTCAGCAGGACAGCTCGAAGGAATGCGTGAGGGCTGAGGAACTGTGCTCTGCTCCAGAGCTGCTCTCCATGGAAACGTCAGGGTGGTTCGCTTTCAGTGCTATCAGGCTAATGTTAGCCTTTTCTAAGACCTCCTATTGCGCCTTTAATACTGCTCAAGAGGAAAGAAAAATCCCCTCCAATCTTTAAGCAATGGCTTAATTTAAGGACCTACTACATTATATGACCATAGAAGAAATATGGCACTCTATAAGAGGCTGTACCAAAGTTTTATATTACTTAATACTTGGCAACCTGTTTTAGATCAGATAAAGAAGATGGACCCCTCAGTTATCTCAGAGGAGTGATAAAAAATAATGATAATTATATATATATATATATATATATATATATATATATATATATATATATATATATATATATATATATATATATATATATATATATATATCTCTCTCTCTGAAAGCTTAAATGCACAACCGTGCAATGGGGAAATTGTTGCGGGTAGGGATGTTATCTAAGTAAGGAAAAAGATGTCTACCTGTATTATATGCCTCATGTTTGACAAAATAAAAACACTTTGGAACAAAGATAACAACGAAATGCTGGGATATCAAATTAGCTGCAATTAGTAAATTAAATGTGTTTGAGTGAATGCAAAGGATGGTAAGGTCACTGACCTTGAGAAATGATGCTGTTGTTGGGTTCATTCTGGAGTTGCTGGCAACCTGTGAAATGTTTATATAATCATTATATTACTGCTTTGCACACTGCTTTGGTTTCAATTTATTTACAGTTTATAGTTAATTATGGGGAAATTGTTGAAACCAATCAGCGTCAAGTAACATTACATTTCTATGGGAGTCATATAAGATAACATATTTTAAGATATTAACATATTTAAGATAATAAAGAAATAGCAGTTCTCACCACAGCATCCACAGTTGGAGAATTATCAACCACTATCAACAAAGCTGGACACCTGTCATGAAGACAAATCACTGATTGAAGCACAATTTTAAGGTCTAGGCCAGTGGTTCCTAAACCTGTCCTGGAGAACCCCCATGTGTCCCTTATCAGACACTCCCAATTTAGTTTGTGCAGTCTCTAACGGATGAGTTGAATCGGGTGTGTTAGATAAGGGAGACTTACAAAAGGTGCAGGGCAGGGGGTCCTACTAGACAGGTTTGGAAAGCACTGGTCTAGGCACTTGTCAAAATCTTGTATGCTTACTGTCATCGGGTCGGACTTACTGACGTTTTCATGCATTTACATTTCCTCCTTGTACTGGTCTCTCAATCTCAAGATTCTAAATCATATCAAAAGCTCATTATTAATCAGTCAAATTATTTACAGATTTCCTCAGTTCTCACCTTTCCAAACAGGTGTGAAATGGCTGTATCAGGGAGAACATGCTTGTAATCTTCGGAGAGTGTAACACTTTAGTGAGGATTTGTGCAATGGCAGGGCTTTGAACTTATATATAAACTCATTCAAATTAGTTAAATAATGCAGTCATTTCAAATCTTTTGTGACTGCAAATCTATCATAAAATAAAATTAAAAATAAAATCAGTTTTATATCTTTTGTGCTGCCCAGTGCATTAAACTCTCTGCCTGCATACTCAAATCAATCAGAACAAGACCTTCCACCATGTCTGGATGTTTTAAATTTAAGAGACACATGTGAAAATCAATAATTAATGGCAAAATAAATTACCAAATGGAAACAATCCTGTGATGTAACACCTTGTGATAGTAATCAGCAGAATAACATTGCAAAATGCTTTGTAGCCAAAGTTGCAGAATTGCAATCCAAGCTATTTAAAGCAATTCAAAATGCAACTGAGAGGGAAATTATATGAAACTCACTGCAAAACAAGCAAGGATGCTGGCTTTAGCGCCAACCACCATTCCAATCACACTCTTCAGACTGTGACGGAAAAAGAGCAAGCATTTGGATCCAGACTACTTGAATGTTACAAAATAAGAGTTGAACTTAACAGTTTTAAGCATTTAAGATTTACCCAAAATACTTGAGAACCATAGGGAGGGTTTCTGAGAGCTGATCCATGGAAGGGTAGGTATACCTACAATAATAACAGACAGTTCTTTAACAAACTCACATATGAGGAACAATATGCAGGTCAAACACTATGGCGTTCCAATCAAACAGCATGACAGGTTCATTAGGTTTGGCTGATGGTCTTCCAGGCATTGGCGAGGTCATAATCTGTCTGGATGCTGTTCTGGGAGGTTGGATTATGGGCAGTGGATGTCCGTTAATTGCTCTAGCAGATGGCAGTTCATAAACATGTTCTGCTCCCCTCAGACCCTACAAGTGACATGCTGACCTACATTCTGCCAGTCTGTTGCTAGAGGGTGCTGATTAAAGCTGTTTGCATTATATTTCCTAAAGCTGATCCACTCTGATTGAACAGTTTGTAATGGATTTCCTGTTTTAGAGGAATGGGGAAATTAACCTAAAGATGTTTTTTGTCTTTGTTGACAGAATGCGTAAGAGTTGATCATTCACTTTAAATTTTGAGACATAAATCTGAAGGTTTTAGCTAATCGTATGCCTTCGGATGGTCTGATAGACCTGGAACCATAATATGACTGCAATGACACCTTCACTTACTCTGTGGAAAGCATGCTGGCACCCTCCTGCTGTCCTGGGGGGTGTCAACATGGCACACAGCAAAGTGTTGCATGATCTCATGCACGACTTTGTGTTTAAAGAGCGACTCAAAACATCTCTTATCTGCAGAACAGAGGACACAATTGTGTTACTTAGATATCCATACACAAATTATTCAGTCCTTTAAGACAGAATACAAATGAGATGTTAGATATAAAGGACTAGTTTTAAGCGCAATGGAACTTGCACTGGCGTCTGCATTGTTACCGAACAGCTTGTGAAAAAGTCTCATATACATTGAAAAAATAAATAAGAAGGTATAAGGAAGATTCTTACATTCAGTCTGATGTCATGGAAGGTCAAGATGGTAGGCCGGTTGCAGTGCACCTTACCAAACTCAGTGTACAAGACCAAAGTTATGGTTAGGTTTGTTACATCTTGGGAATTTTGCCATCTTATGATCTCATTTACTCTCAATGGCTGCAATAAAATGTCAAAACACATTGTTCAAAATAGTTTTGAATGATTATCATTTAGGTAAACAATTTTTTTATTGTCACATTTCTCTCAGATCATCCAAAAAGTTACACACCAAAAAATCCACCTTGTAGCAATCAGATTATTTCTGATAAAAACACCAAAGCACCTTGACTGGACAAACAGTAGTAATGTTTCTAGACCGTAAACAACACAAAACCCATCAACAGACCACAAAACTCATCAAAACTCCCTTAAAAGAAATACTTAAAGCTCAAATAAAACTCGACAAACACAAACTGATCCTTTGTATCCACTTTACTAACACAATACATACAACATGTTAAAATCATATCAGAACTCACGGTGATGTCAAGCTCAAAGATGCTGCACTCCAGTACCATGATTACCTTGAAGGTTGATGTACAGGCAGATGTAAAAAAAAATGTGTGTATTTTATATTTTTGTTCTGTTATTTATCATCTCTATATTTTTCTATATTATTTCTATACTTTATTCAAAAATGTTTAGCCTACGGCTTTTATCATACTACTTTTATTAGGCAATGACCTGCACACATTTTAAACCAGAGAGAGTACTTAACTTATGAAGAATGATGTAAAAATAAATCCATTGACCTCATTTTAATTATTGAATTGATATTTAATTGATGATGAATGATAAAACTCATTGTACATTATTATTTTGCAAATCATCTGTCCTATTTATTTGAATATTTTGGAAATATGATGTCATTCATATTTTCATATGTCATATGCGAAAATGTTTGCAGATTAAATTGTTAAAGTAAGCCAAATTTTACGTTAATAGTTAAATTAGATCAATTCTATTACATGACCCACTGATTTTTCGTCATTGCAAGCTAGATGACGCAACATTAGTATATTTTATATATTAATAAACTAGCTCGGCAGGAGATTAGAAACTGTATGTTTTGAAGTGAATATGAAATATAAAAAAATAAATTGAATCAATTTCAATTATTGTAACTTTTAAAACTCGCCAATATTAAATATGAATTAACTATCTTTTTATTGTTTTAAATTAATGTAATTCATAACAACAAATATGTATTAGTGTCATTATTGAAATTTTATTTTAATGTTCTTTTCCCCTCTCGGTTGCTCTGGGTGACGCTACGTCTCCATGGTTGCAGCAGGGGAATCTCCGCGCTTGCGTGCGCGCATCCACTCAAACAAACACAGACGGATACACGCTGAATCACATGGAGCGAGTCTGACAAATCTGTGAGTATGACAAATCTATATAAAAACCTCCAGAAAGTCGTCTACTAAGATAAAACTAAGTGTTTAACCGCTTTGTGAAATCGTGTGTGCTCTGGTAATCCTTGCGACTTGTGTTTTTGACGGCGGTCGCGCGCTGATCATTTGTTTAGTTTTGAAGCTGTTACAGTCAATAACTTCTCACATATATGTAATATGTCATCAACATATGTAAACGCCCGACATGTTATGCTGTGAATGTGGTTTTCATGCGGTGTGGAAAGTTAATTTGTCAAGGAAAGTGGTCGTCTGATACCGGCGTTTTCAGAACAAAAGCGTTGAGGGGCTGTTAGCGTTAGCGCGCTGCTAACGAGGTGTGTGGAGGTATTTCTTTTACACAACACCGATTATAATAAGCATTTGTGTTTATATTTTGTTTAGCAGCACATATATAATAAATGTATATGTATTGTTCCGTTAGAAACTCAGCCTCACTTTTGTGTTTTGATTGGGGCACAGCTGGATGCATACCAGCATCCATCCATCGCATAACGATGGAGAAAGTTAAAGAAAATCATGGTTGTGCATAAAAATTGCCTTGATAAAATGCACAAGTTGAATTTGGTTGTAACTCAGTATCGCAAAAAAAAAAAACAAGTTGTGATCAGGCTTGGTTTGTGCATGTGTGCGATCTCTTTGTCTGGTATCGTGTCAAATGAATTCTTTCTCGAATAGCCGGATGATTAAATTCTACTTTTGTCACGATTTGCGTTCTCAGGAAGAGATCTTCCCAGATTAAAGAGCTTTATTGTGCCAGGTTATCTGTCTCGAGTTCATGTTTCAGTTTTTCTTCACAGGTGTAGTTGACTTTCAGATAAATGCTGGCAGAAGGGAACACAAAGTTGTTGTGGATGAGATGTGATTTGTGTGGATTATTGGCTCTAATGTTCCATCTTTCTAATGTGTTTTTTAGGCGTTGGCACAGAATGAGCATTTAGTCTACTTTTGTATTTTGGTTTGTTATTGATTTTAACTTTGGTGTAAAATCCTGAACAAGTGTATAAAAGAGACACACATTTATACAAGACATTTGAGTGGATCAGTTGATAAGCTTTCAGGGTTTAAAATGTTTGATTTGTAGTTGGGTAGTTGACATGAAATAGTCCTTTGTTGAGACATGCCAAACGCCATCTAAAAACATATTTTAACACTTCTTTTATTTTTGGGAAAGAAAAATAAACTTAATTCAAACAGAAAACAAGATTTAGACCATATATATATATATATATATATATATATATATATATATATATATTTGTCATTTTCCTTGTTTGATAAATTTATCTTGTCTTAAGAATGCTTAGATATTTGTAATTGAAAACAAGGCTAAAATGCAGTGTATGAACAAGCAACACACTGTAAACATTAAAACTGCCTTGCAAACACAATCTCTATACTTGTGCGGGAAAGAAATAGTCCTGATAAAGAAATTCCTGCCACTTCCATTGAAGTGAGAAATCTCTGAAGGTCAACTCATTTGTCTTGTTTTTGACTGCAGGTGCTACATAAATGTTGTCTATAGCCCCTTTCACACTGCCATTCCGGCAAATACAGGGGTAAAGTGTTCCTGTAATTGTTGCCTGGTCGCTAGATTTGGCACTTTCACACTGCCAGTGATGACCCGGTATATGTGCGTGCTTTCACACACAACCCCTGAAGATCCCGTAACGACACGTGACATCAGCGCGTGACGTGTAATGTACGAGTCGACAACGCTTGGCACGTTATACTTTAACTGAAGCAAGCAAACGATCTCGGCGTCAGCGCGGAAAGTGAGGAACTAACTGATCTCTGCTTCATTACAGTTTGCACATATGTTTTCGTCGCGAATGTTGATCTTCCTTCAAAACAGCCGGTAAAAGAGTCGCGCGATAACGCGCGTCATCACTTCGATACCGAATTAGATCTGGCTTTTGTTCACACAGCGCTCGTTCCGGATCGATTACCGCAATGTTACTATGTCCCCGACCCGGGTTCGATTCGGTAATCAATTCCGGGACGTGGTTGCTTTCACACAGAAGGCGACCAGGCAATGTTACGGGAATATTGCGGGTCCGACGTGCAGTGTGAAAGGGGCTTATGAGTGTAGTAGTTTTACTGACAAACAACCTTACGGTACGATCATTTGCACTTGTAACTTAGCCTGTCATTCCTACATAGTTAATTTGTGTTGCAACCATTGCTTATTATAAGTGTGCATCTAAGCGAACAAACATTGTGTCATCTTAACAACCATGGACTGCTGCAGTGGAAATGTCCTGTAGGTGCAGGCCATTAGGGTAAACCCATCTCTAATCAGTAAGGCAGGAAGAGTTTAGGCTGAGATGGGTTTCCTCCTACCTGCAGTTCACTTCATGCTAATGGAATTTTAGATCAGTTTCTCTTGGCTCTGTACACTGAGGTTTAAGTGATGACGTAAACTGCCAGCATGGGGCAAGGGGAGACTTCCTCCAAGGAAAGTGAGTTACTCCTCTTTTATTAGGAAAATGTGAGCAAAGCTGGAAGCTTTGTTAGAAATGGAGAGATTATAAAGGGGTGGGGGTGTTAATGTTTGTGTTTCTCATAATCTTAGCACTACCTCAGCCTCCCTGTGAGTCTCCCATTTAAACACAGATGCTATTGTTTGTGTTTTTTTTATTAGAGGGTTGCTTCTGTTATTCAACCTGAATTGCAGTAACCAAAGCAAGCTTCTTCATTCGTGGAAAGTCGGCCCCCAAGGGTATGTGACATTTACCCAGCATGCATTTACTGAAGCCTGCTGCTGGGAATTCCTCCCTGAGAACAAAGTCGCGAGGGGCTGGAGTCTTAAAAACATGTTACTTGCTGGTACATAGTAGTAGTTTCATAGAAGAAAACAGCTCCAGGATTCTCCCACTGCAGTTCTACCTGTCAATAAAAATTGCTTCATCTGACTTTAACGGTGCTTGGCAGTTTCTGGGGAAGAAAGTAGTTGAGGTTTCAGAAGTGCACTGTTGCCAAATAAAGGGTTATGCTACGATTCCCAGAGGAGCGGTTGTCCCTGTTCTCTTAAACTGGCATTTAAGGTCATACTTTGGATTTAGAAAGCACACTACAGGACGTGTTTGGTGGAGTGTATATATACACAAGCACTGAGCACATTATTGTAATAGGAAACATTTACTTCAAAGTGAATACGATAATTTCCAGCGATCGTATCACGATCAGATTGCACTCAACCACATTAATGCTTTCGTAAGGGCATCTATTGTGACAGAGTGTCTTCGAAGGGGGGGCAAGGATCAGTCATTTTTATAACTAGTTCTCCCCATTTCACACTTATTAGTTTCTTCATGTATATGAGAATGTTTCTAAACCTAGAAACACAATAGATCAGAAACCCGCTTATTCTGCTAGCTTAAGATGCTTTTTTCTTTCTTTTTGCGTGTTATCTTAAGGGTTTCCCCCATTTTTTCATTTTAGTTTTAGTATAACATTATAATACGTTTATATTTTTATCATTTAAAGAAACCAATCTTATGTATACTTGACATTTGAGACTAAATACTATAGAAAAGCACTAATATTTTTTTCTAGGGATGCATGATATATATTGGCCGATGATTAATGTGCATCTAGTAAGTAAAGCTGGTTATCTAATCAGCAGTAAATACC
Organism: Carassius auratus; assembly: GCF_003368295.1. Lineage (NCBI taxonomy): Eukaryota > Metazoa > Chordata > Actinopteri > Cypriniformes > Cyprinidae > Carassius > Carassius auratus. Next base: position 19,492 of record NW_020526191.1, read on the forward strand.
ATCAGGTGCGTGATTTCACATAGATAGAGCATAATATATATATATATATATATATATACAAAATAAGGCTTTTTCTGTGCTCTTTCCATTTAAAATGAGAGGCAACCACTGCATTTAATCATGATCCAAACAAAGATTCAGCATACATGCAACGTGAGCAGTTTTTAATCTAAATTAATTAAATCGCGATTTGTTTAGCATCTCAACCAACTGGTAAATCGTTACATCCCTATTTATTTATAAAACAAAATATCTTCTTTGGCCATATTAAGCTACTCAATAGCATTAACACAGGCTTTACTCCTTTTAAAATTTATCTGGAATGTCACAGTTTCTGTCACTGCAACTTCCTGACCAGGAGAACACACAAATACAAATTAATCGTCTGCCTGCTGAAAAATGTATATGATATTGTACTTAATATTGGCATCATTTATGATTTACTTTATCCACCCGCAGTAATCAGAATGCTTTTTTTTTAATTTACTGACCGTCTTAACAGCACCTGTGGATATAACCATGATCTTACTAAGTTTTCTTCTTTCAGTAGTTTAAATGTTTCTATTTATTTTGTCCAATGTTAAATTAAGCCTAATGAGTTGCATCAAACTACTTCAATTAGTTATTTAAGGAGTTTAAATGTTTCTTTTGTCCACCACATTGTACTATTGAATAATGTTTAAATAAACCTTGTGGGTTGCATCAGACTATAAAAATAAGAAATGTTTGTTGTACCTAATAAGCATATTTGCCATGACAGGAGTAAATAAATTTTTTTATAATATTTTACAATACTGACTAGGGATGCATCGAATGTTCGGCAACCGAAATTAAACCGGAAAAAAAAATATATATTTTTTTTTACTAGGGTCCAAAGTCCTAAGCATGAGGAAAGTCTGTGCCAGTGTTGCCAAATTACACAAATTAAAACACCGGGCATAAAGTGTATCCTTAAAGGTAGGGCTGCACGATTATGACAAAAATCATAATTGTCGATTATTCCCTTGAAATTGTAATTGCGATTATATATTACGATTAACACAATTTAGATTGAATAATTTTTTTAATAGCTTTATGCCATTGTTTGAAGCCACTGCATGCCATATTGTTATATCAAAATAAACCAGCGGAAAACACTCTTCCTTCCACTCTTTTTTTAAGCCTCAAATATCATATATATATATATAATTATTATTATTATTTTTATTTTATTTTTTCTGAGAAACCAAACCAAAGTAAATATATGCATGGTATTATGTTATATTAAAACAAAGAAATTCAAACAATTGGGAAAAAAAACCCTTAAGATAATCTGTAGAGAGAACAACAACATATCTTATGCACACAGAATGATGTAAGTGAACTTTTTTTTTTTGTGTAATTGTGCCTTTAAACGATTACATAATTGTGTCATCTGTAATTGTAATTGCGATTACAAATTCGATTAATTGTGCAGCCCTACTTAAAGGAGAAAAGCTCTGTTTTGGCCCTTAAAGTTCTTCAAATCTGGCAACCACAAGCATGAATGCTAGTGAAGACTTGTTAGCAATGCAAAATAATGCAAATGCCAAATTAAAAACACGTTTCGGGATAAATAATGAACCAGCCAATATCGTGATTATTAGTTTTAATTAATCGAGAAAGGTGGATATTGTTATCGAGATTAAAATATGATTAATTGTGCAGCCCTAGTCTAAGTCATAGTTGATCCTACAGTAGTCATCACCAGAATATGTCTCTCTCTCTCTCTCTCTCTCTCTCTCTCTCACACACACACACACACACACACACACACACACACACACATACACACAAACATATAGAAGGGTTCATTTCCTAAGGCTGAATGCTTTCTTAATGAGATATCTCCATAGTTCTCCCACTGTCCCTTAGGTGATATGCTGGAGATCTGGACACTGTGTGTGGCTGCATGTGTTTGGGGTAGTTGAGGGAAAAAGGGCAGTGAGTGCCTCACAGGGAGATAAATAGTTATGGTGGTGAAGTCAAAAAGAGAGAGCAGTATAAACTTGATAGTGAGAGAGATAGAGCACAAGCTGGTGTCCTAACACTCCCAGGGGATTCCTTGTGGCCAGTGTACATAGACACAATGAGGGGAAATGCTTGCTTTAGGGATCTCATAGAGTTTTTCTACTACTGTACGTATCTTTCATTGGTGGGAATAGATCTGCAAGCATCGTTTGCATTCATCTCGTGCAGGGCTTGCAACCCCGCCTCAAAAAAAACAAACAGTGGTCCACAGGGCAATTGGGAAGCCCCTGAGCTCAAGTATAAACTAGAGTTATTATGTGCTTAGGGATTTTGAGGTGATGCAATATCATGAGAGATATCCCAGGGGACTGAGAATGCTCCCTGCAGTTTTATTTCTCATGCAGTTTACACAGGGACATGCATGTCAGACAGTTGATTCTGGGGGTGGGGGATAATCAAATGTAAAAATAAAGAACTGCATAGACTTCACAATATAAATTTAACATAAATGTATATATTGATTCATAACAAAGTAATACAATATTCAATGAAGAGCAGTGAATAATTACTTCATTCTCTTTTGTTGTTTGATTACATGATGACAGACAGCAGCTGGTTTATACAGTAGGATGCTGTCATACTGACTAGCATTCAATTACTTTTCAAACGGTTTATTTTCAATTAACTGACTATGTTTAGTGAAAACTCACCAATATGGACATTGTTACATACAAAGCGCAAAATAGTAGTGTGTAAGTGTCAGTGTTTCAGTCCATCTCGATTCATTCACACGGAAAGCACTTGGGCAACAGTGTCTCTTCTTGTGAACTTAACTTTTTTTTTTTTTTTTTTTTTTTTGTATCGAACAAGAATGGCAGGAGACCGTATATGGCAGTCACGTTACATGATTTGACTGATTTGGACGTTACATAGAAAGGGTGAAGGTAAACAGCATTAAGGTGAGGAACATTCATGTTTTCATAACCCCTGGTCAAAATCAAAAACAAAACTAAAACTAAGTAATTGTTGAGAGCAAGGGGGTCTCTTGGTGTTTCGGGGCCTTACAAATCCTTTGTGTATAGGAACAAATCATTTGTTACTTACTGACTCGCTCAATAAACTACAAGATATTATGTTTGTCTCATCTTATTTGAAATGAACCAAGAACCTGTTATTTGGACATAAACTGTTGAGGGAAACAAATAAATATGAATTTGAAAATGTTTCTTCCTCAAAATTAGTAAAACAATCATTAAAAGCTTAGTTAAATAGTTAAATTCCTTACTGTTGCCATTCCTAAGAAGCAGTCTGCCCTTATTCTGAAGCAACCGATATACACATAACAACAGGCTTCACATGTTGTTTTTTGATGTCGTCCTCTATGTACTGCTTGTTGTGCTAATGATGCTCTCTGTTGCAATAGAGAGTCAGCGATCTGATTCTGTGTCCTGTAACTGATTTGAGCTTATATCTTTATAAACACAAAGCTACTGATAGCAATTTCCTAACCTATTGGTGTGCAGTCTTGATCTTCCTTCATTGCCAGCTCATGTGAGACAATCTTGGGCAAGTCTGATATATTTCACACAGATCTGGAGCAATGGTGTGAAATGTTTCAGTACAGGCTGAGTTGCATTAGACAGATGGGGCTGTCACTGGACTCTTGCTCTCGGGAAGGAGAAGTGCCTGAATAAGTAGGGCTTGTACTTAAAGGCATACCCAAAGGGGCTTGTTAAGACCCATCTGGAAGATAAAAGTTATTTCTATCTTCCTTTGGAGAGCCCATGAGAACATCCAGTGACTTCTCAGAGACATAAATTGATTGACAAGTTTCCTAAATGCTATTTGATAAGAGGTTGGATGTGGCTATTGCTGCTTTCAGTCTAAATAGAGCTGTGGCCTAATGGTTAGAGAGCTGGACTAGTTAGCAGAAGGTCGCCGGTTCGAGTCTCGGTGCCTGCAGGAATTGTAGTTGGGAGGGAGTGAATGAACAGCGCTGTCTTCCACTCTCAACACCCACGGCTGAAGTGCCCTTGAGCAAGCCACTGAACCCCCAGTTGCTCCCCGGGCGCTTGATCTATAGCTGCCCACTGCTCCGGGTGTGTGTTCATGGTGTGTTCACTTCTCACTGCTATGTGTGTGCACTTGGATGGGTTAAATGCAGAGCACCAATTCTGAGTATGGGTTACCATACTTGGCAAAATGTCAAGACTTTCTTTCTTTTTTAGATATTGCAGGACTCCATAATAAAGTTTGCCCTCTGGTCCAGGGCAAGTTTGATAGTGTTTCAGGCTCGTAGAAGGAGCAGAATTATGGATGTTGCGGTGACGGATTTTTTCCACCGGTTAATTGACGTGTAAAAAAACCGGTAATCCCGGTGTCACCGGGGTTGCGTGTCTGGGATTTCGGGTGGCCGAAAATGCGGTCGTGCAGACATGCACACGTCTCAATTTACTTTCACTGTAATTAGCGGCAATTCAGTAGCATTTTTTTTAATTAATCATGGGTTAATTTATTTTATTCTTAATAAAAATACACAAAACAATAAGACACCTGCTTGTATTCCACACATCTTTATTGCAAAATGAATAATAACTTAACACACCATGCAAAAACTAAACAAAAGCACTTAAGAAACACCTTTAAAGTGCATTTATTAACAAAAATGTTGGGAATACGACTAACTTAAGAAGTCATGTTAGACGTTTTCACCCTGAGATGCTGACGGCTGCTGGTCCCAAGGCTGACCCAGCTCAGCCAACAATTGTTCAAACAATATCAACTCATTATCAAAAGCTCATTTTGGTTGGCCACCTACTGTATCTCTCTTCTGTTATGAGGGACACTGGTTCCTGCAGGTCAGAAGGGATAAGGATAAAACCCCAGATCTCTTGTTACATCACAGGGATGTTGCTATAGAGAACAAACACAGATGCATATGGAAAAATCTTTTGTAGTCTGCAAAACCAAGTTCATTGTGTTAAATCATCTTGTTTTAGTTTCTGCAAGACATTGTAAGGTAATAAAGTTAAGAGTTTGATAGACTCCTGATTGATAGTGAAATTGCTCCTCTGAAATCAGGAATGTTATTGATCTTCATCTGGACATAAGCACTTATTCAGCATTGTGAAGTTGAGTTTTGTCTGATCTTAACCAAAATGTAAGTTGGTATTCTCTGTTTTAGAACCCAGTGAATATCTCAGAACATGATTTCTAATTTTGTGGAGATCTGAATAATGATTTTGTCAGTGTATGTTTGCCTTTGTTTGGAAATGCTGTAATGGAGTTTTACATCCAGCTTTCCATGTGGTTTCACTAATAGCATATGCTTGCTTTACGTCTGTTGAAAATCAAATGATTGGGTCCTCTAGATGTGGTACAGTTTTGCCTCTTAAGTGCTTCCCTGTGCGTATAAGCCTGGTAATAATTTGCACACCACACTTACATGCAGTACAACATGTGAATGTGTGGACGTGTTTAACACATTAGAGTGTCAAAAAATTAGCCATATCATATGTTGATCTGATTTAATGAGTGCCTTATAAAATAGTGTCTGTGTACCAATGTTTAAGTTTGTTGAACTCTGAACTGCAAAATTGTATAGTGTAAAAATATTTGACCAGTAGAGAATATAACATCACAGATTGGCCTCTTGGCTCAAAACAAAGAATACAGACTTTGAATCAGCATGATTTTTTTAGTTCTGTGGGAAAGTAGAGTAAGGTGTAATGCCTTAGGGTGTGACATCATGTCCTTTGCCCATATTCCACAAATAATTTAGCATGTTCATAGCCTATAATGAATGCACTTTAAGAAAATTGAACCACCTCTCATCAGTTTTGTGTCTTTCTCAAACCAGTATGCATGCTTGTTTTGGTCATGGTGACCTTATCCTAGTGCAGGGTGCTCTTTGCATGCTGTCAAAGGTAATAATTGCATTGTGTTACAACCTGCAGTTATTAAAATAAGCACAGGTTTGCACTAGGTGTTCTTGTATCTTAGTTGGCAGAGCATGATGCTGGCCATGGTGTAAGAGTTTAAATGAGTGAGAACACATTGAATGTGTATCCCCGAATGCATTGCTTTGAATGAAAGTGTATGTAAAATATGCAAATAAATAATGCAAATGTATGTAGCCTAAATGTTCTGTTCAAGTAAAGTTTCTTGTAGGTACTGAGGGCAGATTTGTTACAGGGCTCCAGACCAAAAAACTGAGTAAGGAGCCATTGGCTCCTATAAGAAAAAAACTTGGGCAGCAAATTATTTTTATAGGTGCCACAGAATAAACTTTTTTCTTTTTTACATTTTAACATTTAACATTTAAGCCATGTATTTATGTCTTATCTTTTCTTGACTTTATCAGCATTTTAATCCATCTTGTAGATGACCTGGGTCTTTTCCAAAAATGTCTTTTCCAACTTGAAATATAGTCATTAATTGTAAGCTGTGTGTTACATTTCAGTAAGCTGTCTCTCTTATAAAATAGCATATGTTTTGATTAGGGGTGTCCATGGTTAACCGGTTAACCGATTAACCGTTAAAAATTGTGTAACCGAGTGAAACATTTTGCTCGGTTAAGTGACGTCAATGGCGTGAATTGAATTTAGTTGTAATACATTTTTGCACCACCAGAGACCGCCAGAGCGCTCCCAGACATTTGTAATGTCCACAAGAAGAAGTCATTTTTCTAATATGAAGCGGGCTAATACGAGTGACGGGGCAAAATGCAAGTATTGCAATACAGTGCTTAGATATACTTCAAGTACAACCTCGTTGTTGTAATCTCATCAGCCAACACCCGGGCATCATTAGGCCGGTCAGGACAAACTGGATGCGTGGCGTGTCTGTTTTTAATTCGGTTCCCATGTTAACAGGTTAGAGCTTGCCGACTGCCTGCGTGAGACGCGCGGCTCAGTCGCGGCTCGACGCGTGCATGCTAGAAATAGAACCGACGCCTTGTTGGAAGCGTTTTCAGGCAAAGTATAATAGGAAAATATGTTTATATGTCATTTTGTACAAAAATACATATTAATTCATGACATTTTGATATTTGAAAGTCTATAGGTTGACATAAATTCAGATATAAATGTAATTTAAATAAATAAATAAATAATTATCGATTTTCAAATATTGTACGTGTCAAACATAGTCATAGCCTTAGCGAGGCGGCCGCGGAGTCTGCTTGTTACCTTTTGCCTTATACATTTTAGGCTTATTCTCAAATTCAGATTGTGTTAATGGGCGGCATTATTAGGCAGTTTTAATAGGACAATTTGACCGGAGAGATTAAATTTTGTCGGACATTCCTTTTTTTTTTTTCGGCCAATGTCCGGAAATTACTATGGTTATGGTTACTATGGCACACTATGGTTAACCGAGTATTAACCGCTAAGGGCCTCGGTTAACGGTTAATGAAAAACTTGAGAACGTGCAGCCCTAGTTTTGATGTTATTTCATCTTTATTACGTAGGCTACTATAGTAGTAAAGAGAAAGATTTAAATAGGTTCACTTGCCGCTTGAACTGAGGCACTTTTAAACGATTGTACCTACCACATTAAAGAGTGCCAAAACTGTTTTTATTGTTAGATGTTTATGAATCTGGAATCATTTTAAAGCTGATACTTTATTTATTAAAAAGTAACAAAGCACAAAGCTTTTTGCGATTACTGGACAGTGAGTGCACTTCAAATAATGAAGTTCACGCATAAACAGAACAGGCATACACTAGGATCTTGATAAGAAGATGCCATATTAGTAATAATAAATGAGAATTGTTAATGATATTGCCAATATCCACACAGCTGACAGCTTTACCTGTTGTAGTTTGTTCAAGTTGTGCATGAATCAGATGCTGCTTTTCCTCACTTTCACTTTGCACATCTCTGTCATTTCGATCTCTCTCGCGCTGCACAACTGAGCTGCGTTTAGCAGGTGTGCAACAATGCTTCTGTATGGCAGAGATGAGAACTGTTTGAAACCCTTTTATCCACAAAAACGTTGATGTGCATTGTCTCAGTTTAAAACACGTACACAACAAAAAATGCATTACATGCAAGAAATGTAAGTTATTACATGTAAATACATAGGCCTAGTCACCAGTGGTGACCTCAGCAAAAACTTCACTCACCATTTAGTACTTTTGGTCACTAATGTGAACGTTTTAGTCACGATTTGGAGCCCTGTGTTATTCTTGTTTGACTTTCCTATTTGGGTTGAGTCATAATGTTGCATGAAACTTTTAGTTTTGATTGAGCAGTCATTTTAATTCTTGGTATGGCACCTGGTATCTCAGTTCCCAGGAATCTGTACTCAGATGTCCAACCTTATAAGGTTACAAGGCGAAGAAATTTGAGCTATTAATTATTTTCTCCCAGACTAATTATTTAATCCAGTTGTAAAAGTCGAGACCTTTCTGAGTAGCTTTTTTTTAGATGGTTGTCATGTTTCAAAACAAGTCCACAGTTATCTTTAACTCCCGACCCACTTCATTTCGGATCTGGCTAAATTTATTAGGTGACAGCTGGAAGAGGTATATTTAGAACACAGGTGGCCATGAAGGCTTCGTGCCCTGGAGTTCTTCTCCAGTCAAGTGCAGAACCGAGGCAGAACAAAGCCAGCCCAGTCGGCAACACACTCTAACCCGTCAAATACAGGTTCAGCCCCACCAACAGGAAGACCCCTGCAGACCTGTTCAATGAACTGACACCTCCTGCACTCTTTGAGTAGTGGCCATCTCATTCAAAATGTATTCCCTTTTCCAAACAAAATCCTAAAATATGAGTGTGAGAGTGTTAATGCGTCTAGTCGTTTTGGGTAAACTAACCGAGTTTAAAAAAGGATCATATTGAAATTTTACAAAGTAAAACTAATATCTCCAAATGTGCTGCCAAGGCATGATCTAGAAAGTGTGTCTCGATGCTGCCAGTGTGGCATTTGCTGCCCATTGGCATTAGCAGAGCGTGCCAGGGGAGCCCTTGCGCAGAGGTTACTTGAGCATAGCTGAGTGGGCCAGAGGGGAAGTGTTCCATATCACTTCTTACCTTCAATACACATTGCCTTCATTAAGCAGATGAAGTTCTGTTCATAGGTCCGTGAAAACTCTAGAACTTGAATTCATTAGAATCTGGTGAATTCTAATAAATCTAAGATTCTTATTGTTCCTGCTGTGATTAGGATAGTTTGTCAACATGGATAACAGCCTAGGCCACATGTAGCCCCTCTCTCTCCTTTTAGTGATTCCAAAATATCTAGTACCAGAATTTATCATCATCATCATAAACATAAAAATCATGTTAAAATTTGAAAATGATATGAAAAACATAAATTGGGATGATGTATTACAAAATGGTGAATTGGACAAAAACACTGAAACTGTGATGAGAACTATTGAAAAAACTATTCAAAAATACACACAACCGCTAAAATGTAGACAAAATTTATCTCTACCATGGTTAAATTCAGATATCTATCAACTAATGAAAAAGAGAGATATAGCTTTGAAAAAGTCATTGCTTACAAAAACGCAGACAGATATTATACATTTTAAATCATTAAGAAATAAAGTAATTAGTGATATGAGGAAGGCAAAAACTGCATATTTTGAGCAATTGGTTACAGAATCAGGAGGAAATAGCTCATCTCTTTGGAAGTGTATAAATAAACTTTCTAAAAAAGAGGGTACACAAAGAAAACCTTTAGTGGAGCTGAACATAAATGGTAGATTAAGTACTGATAGCACTGAAATTGCCAATGAATTTAATAGATATTTTACTCAGTCTGTGGAAGAGCTTGCTATGCGTTTTAAAACTATACAACTACCTCTAGGGGGAAGTCGTGGCCTAATGGTTAGAGGGTTGGACTCCCAATCGAAGGGTTGTGAGTTCTAGTCTCGGGCCGGACGGAATTGTGGGTGGGGGAGTGCATGAACAGCTCTCTCTCCACCTTCAATACCACGACTTAGGTGCCCTTGAGCAAGGCATCGAACCCCCAACTGCTCCCCGGGCGCCGCAGCATAAATGGCTGCCCACTGCTCCGGGTGTGTGCTCACAGTGTGTGTGTGTGTGTTCACTGCTCTGTGTGTGTGCGCATTTCGGATGGGTTAAATGCAGAGCACAAATTCTGAGTATGGGTCACCATACTTGGCTGAATGTCACTTCACTTTCACTTTCACTTCACTTTCAAAATGTAATAAATGGCACACCCTCATCCTTTCATATTTCTGAGGTTGATGAACATAAGATACTTCAAATTATTAATCAACTGAATAACTCAAGGGCTAAAGATATATTTGGAATGGATACTGCATTTGTAAAAACATATAGTGCTTGTTTGATAAAGCCCTTGGTAAATCTGATAAATTTATCAATTAGAGAAAATAAATTCCCTTCAAATTGGAAAACTAGTATTGTAACTCCAATTTTCAAAGCAGGATCAGCTGATGAGGTTCAGAATTATAGACCAATTTCTATTCTTCCTGCAGTTTCAAAAATTTTGAAAAATTGGTAGCTGAACAACTTATCAATTATTTAGAAAAACATGATTTACTTTATTCTAAACAGTTTGGTTTTAGGCCTAAGTATTCAACAGAAATGCAAACAAAATGTCAGTTATATGCAGATGATACAGTCATTTATGTATCTGCAAAGACTCCAAGTTTAGCCGCAGAAATATTAACAAATGAAATGATTGGTGTGACACAGTGGTTACAGAACAGTTGTTTGACCCTGAATTGTACAAAAACTGTCTCAATGTGTTTTTCAATCAGAAAGAAGGAAATGAGTGATTTTATAATTAAGATCAATCAAAAGGAAATTGAAACGGTTAATCATTTTACATATTTAGGTGTTATTTTAGACTCTCATTTGAAATTTGATATGCATGTTAAGAAGCTATGTAGAACAATCAAAACAAATCTGAATTGTTTTTACATGATTAGACCATATTTATCATTGAAAGCAGCCAAGTTATACATGCATGCAATGATTTTTTCACACTTATCTTACTGTGTGACTGTCTGGAGTCAGGTTTCTCAACTGACTATTAAACCTGTTAGATCCCTATATAAACAAACACTAAAAGTTTTGGATAAGAAACCAACCAGATGGCATCACTGTAGCATTTTACAAAAATATAGTTTGCTTAGTTTTGAAAATTTTATAAATTCATTTGTTATTAAAATGTTTTTTAAATGTTTAAACAATCTTGCGCCAAAAGTTATATGCGAATTAATATCAAAACAGAGTAGTAGGGGGATCGCTACAAGAGGTGCAACTACACAGAACTGTATAGCACCACAGAGAAAAACTAAATTTGCACAATCTACATTTACAGTTCAAGGTGCATTGTTATGGAACAGCTTGTCAGCTGAATTGAAAATGCAAACACAGTTGAATATTTTTCAAACAAAACTGAAAAAGTGGTTCAAACAAAAGCAGATATGTGAACATTGATGGTTGTACATAGAATTAGTTGTTTATTTTTTTTTTATATTTTATTTTTTTTAGCCTAACCAGGGACTAGGGCTGCAAATAAGCCATTGGCTAGAAGCCTATATGTAGAGCATCGGCTGCATGAAACTGTAGCAATGTTATACTGCATTGTCCCTGTTAAATAAACTGATAAATAAATAAAACATTCCAGGATGTTTAAATTTAGAATTAATCTTTTTTTTTTTTTTTTTTTTTTTTTACAATTAATTAAAATGTATAGATTAATTACAGAATGTATTCATTCCAAAATGTTTATTTCCAGAATAATTTTTCGATCATTCTTGAATGTATAATATTCTGCTGAAAAGCCTTTTACCTTTGACAGTATTCACAAAATAGTGTTTGATTCCATATTGCTTAAATAGATTTCTGTATGACTTTTTCTCTCTGGTTACAATCTGCCCTTTCTGCTTGGTGAGAGTTCTGGCCCAGAAGAGTCATGTGTTGTGTTTGTTGTTTGATCACTTGGAACACTTGCCCTTGATGAGGTCATTTGCATTTAATCCTTCAATTAATTGGTCTTTTTTTAAGCCAAGCCAGAACTTCTGGAGGGGAGGGGATTTTTGCTGAGCACCAATTGTGTAAACCTGTTTACTAACAAGCCTTGTTGATCACATAGTGTGGTTAATTCAGGAGCTGTTGGACAAATGCTTGCACAGTTAGGTGGTTCTTTATAAGGTTCGGCTGGTCATTTTTTAAATTAATTGATTATTTTTTCTCTTTCTCCGCTCTGTTTGCTGTCTGAAATTTATCTTAAGCTATACGCCTGAATACTAAGGACATCTTGAAAACTAAAAAGGAACAAAAATTACCTAGCTAAATAAATAAGAGTCCTGCAGTCCAGATTAGTGTACATTCACAGGTCGGAGTATCTGTATTTACTCCAGAGCCAACAGACAGAGCACCTGGAAACACACACCGCACTAGTGGGCAGAGAGGCCTGTCCAGCCTTCCAGCTTTATGTAAAAGGATTTGGCTCAAGATGTGCTAAGCCCTCAACAAGAGTGGCAGGGTAACTAAAGGGGTGTCATTCTGATCATGGGTATCAGAATGATAACCTCATGTTGAAAAAAGTCACTGTCTGTATTGAGGTATCCTGTCCACTGTTGAGCAAATGTTCTGTTGCTCATCTACTGAAATGAGAAAGAAAGAAGTTGGATGAATTTTAACAAAATATATCACACAGGTTTAGAACAGCACGGGCATGAGTAAATTGACACAATTTTGAGAATATCCCTTGAAGGTAATTTTATATATTCTTTCTTGTTTCAATCATGTTGTGAACATGCTAAAATGACAGGGCAGAGTGTGGAAGTATGTGAGTTTTAAACTACAGTCCAGTAAACGTTTCATGGAAGTACTTTCTTTGCATTCTTGTTGCAGTGCTGAAATGAAGTGTGTATTATTTCTCAACCAGCCACTAAAAACATCAGACAAGAGCGTATGTTGTGAAACCTATTAGGTACATTGGCCATGCTATTTTTATATTGGGATGGAGAGAGAGAGAGAGAGAGGTGGGGGTGGACTGGTCTTCACTCCTCCTAAGAGCATTATGAGTGCATTTGTTTGTGACATTAGCAGAGTGTCCTGTCACTGTCATATGGCAAGCCAGGGCAGCCTGGACTGGTTCAGAGCAGAATCGGTTATTACGGATAGCAACTGTTCACCCGCCGCTGTTCCCAGCAGAGCCCTGGGCTTAATCCCGAGCGGGAAGCAGCCTTTCATAAAGGTAAAGGGAGCCAACTCTCACGAGTCATGGGGAGATCAGACACAGTAGTTCCACATGATTTTCTCATGTGTGTTATTGGGAAAATGGCATGCAACTGAAGTTTCTTTGTGTTTTTGCTTCTTTCTCCCTTCATTTCTTGAACTAAATGGTGTGATTTCTTGTTTTTGATGCATCTATGTGAAGTTCTCATTGTTTGAGAAGTTGGCACAGGTGAGTGCTGTTTTCTCTGCTGTCAAACTGTCTGCGGTTAACAGTATGCAATTCTAAGTTTGTGTCTTGTGTCATTTTTAAAGAGTTATTTCACCCAATAATTAAAATTCTGTCATCATTTACTCACCCTTAAGTAGTTTATTTCTTCTGTGGAACACAAAAGATCATCATCAGACGTCAGTGCCTATTTTTGATATTCAATGAAAGTGAATAGTGACTGTGATGATCACTAACATCTTTTAAGGTTAATAAGTGATTAATTAATTTTGAGGTGAGATGTGCCTTTAATTGGGACTTCTTCAATGAGTTTGTTTCAAATTCTGCTTCTATTGTGCTGTCTGATTTATTTTAATTTATCTAATATGATTTGAGAACATATGTTATTAACTAGTTAATCCATGTTAATGCTAAAATCATTTAAGTTATGTATTATCCCCTTATATAATATATTATATTATATTACTATATAGAAAAATTGTTTATGGATTTGTATGTGATTGTCTTCTTTGTTCTCTTAACAGCTTTCTCCTCCAGCTTCTTGTTTGTTAATGGAGTTCCGGCAGGGCAGCGGTGATTACTGCCACGCACAACATCGTAACGCTTGATCACGGGTGGATCTGCCCGAAATCTGCCACTGAATGTACAGAGAAACATTGTCTGTGCTCTTCTCTTGCTGGTCTTCCTGAATGACCACTTTGCTCTGTGCCAAATGGGTTAATTGGCATTGCGGCACCTGGCATTTTGCTACCGGACACTGTTCCACCCATCTAGTGGCCCGGCAGAGTATCCCTTTAAAGAGGAAGAGGTTGATTTGTTGGAAGAGGAAGACTCTTGGGGCCTCTAATTTCCAAGAAATGCAGCTTTCAATTTTATATACTGAGTAGTAGTGATTTATCATAGAGGATCCTGCAAGTCCTTGAAACCTTCACTGTGATAGTGAATCTGCTGTAGCACTGTTGTGGGTCAGAGTAGTGCCATACTGTGAGTGGAACTCTGTGGATCCTGGCCTGGAGGGAGTGTTCGGTTTTCTGTAGTGTGGAGGGGACACCAGCATGACCAGGATGAACCGTCCAGCTCCTGTCGAGGTCTGCTACAAAAAAATGCGCTTCCTTATCACGCACAACCCAACCAATGCATCATTAAGCAGCTTCATTGAGGTGAGAGACCATTCAGACATGATCATTTTAAAGCATGAAAGATCACATACTTCCTCCTCTGAAAAAGTTCAAAACTACTCTGATGTGACAAGTGCTGCACATAAATGGAGCACAACCAAGAACAAACTTCAAAACATTTGTTCAGAGTCCTACATTAAATACTAAATGTACTCTGTTTTGTCCCTCAAAACTTGTGCAATCTTGTTTCATCAGGATCTGAAGAAATATGGGGCAACAACAGTGGTGCGTGTGTGTGAAATCACCTATGATAAGACACCGCTGGAAAAGGATGGAATTACTGTCATGGTGAGATATATTTCTTTGTCAAATTGTAATTAAGTGTCGCCTGTGAAGTGTTTTTTTTTTGTAATAAGCTTTTTATAATGGTATTTGAGCAAAAGTAACAACATTTATGACACAGTTGTTGTCAGATTTCATTTGTGATTTCAAAATGTAATCGTAAGCTTAGTGAACGGTTTTGGAGAATTTGATGTTTCCCCATTCATTTCCCCATGACATGACTTGCCTTAAAGGGACTTTGCATAGTATTTTGGCTTTTCTGTCTTTTTTTCTGTCTTTAGATGCATTTGACCTTCTGTTTTGTAGAAGTACATTCAGTATATGTGTGTCTAATGTGCACACACTCACTCTGTCACCTAAATGTAATAATCCTGGATTATTTCCCGATCATGGCAGTGTCACTCCATGCCTCCCTTACTTTAATTAACACTCCTGCTATTCTGCAGTGATGCTGTTGTAATTAGTGGTACTTGTGGTACCACATTAGTGATATGAAGGTGATTGGCTCCCTATGATACCATGTAAAGCCTCTGTCTGGATTTATATGTAGGATCATCCTGTTAAGCACAGACCACAGCCCTTCAGTGCTCATCTAGTTCTGGAACACACATGCTGTTTGAATTGGCCTCTCAGTCACGTGATATGATGTCAACTGAAGTGAGATGAGGTTGCTTTCTGTCTGGTGCTCCAGAGGGAACTAACTCCACATTTGAGGAGACAATCCTAAAACGTTCTGCCAAACATAAGATATTTCTCTTTCTTCACCTAAATCTACCATTCATCCAAAGTCTACATGTGTTTTCAGTTTGGATTGTTAACATTTCCCTGTTACCATTGCAGTGTAAAGGGAGCTTGATCTCTCTCTCTCCCTTTGCTTTTTATTAAGTCCTGTCACCCTTGTGCTCTTTCACTGTTGAACTTCTCATTAAATTAGAAGAAATATACATGATTCTACATATTTTACTCTATGCGTTTAAGAATTCTAGAAATGTAGCTAAGCTTCTTAGATTAACCTGAGGTCACTGTGAATTTTTCCAGGATGCAGGTGCATCTCAGTTTTTACTTTTAAAAACTCTGCAAAGTGCATGAGAAGTTATGTAAATCAGTTTCTTCCTCTGTGCCATCAAGATAACAGTCAGTTTCCGTAAGAGAGAAACACTGTTGACTACGGAGTCTGTTTGAAACACCGATAATGAATATATGCTCAGCTGGAAAAGATGTAATGTTTAAGTCCTTGGCTCTCTATCAAAAAAACATGACATATACAGGATTTAGTGCCTTTTCTTAGTTTGAATAATTTCTATAGCTTTTCCTCAACAAAATTTTAGAAGATCAATTTGAGAAATGTGGTTACTTAAAGTTTAAAAAAAGGTTTTAATTTTCTGTATCAGTCACGTCACAAAACATAATTCCAAAAATAATGACCATTTTCAAAAGGGTTTTGCAGAATACTGCTCTGTCTGCTATTGGTTGGAACAAACCAAGACAAGGTTGCTGTTGTTGGGCTAGTCAGGAATGTAACAGAGAAATGTTTTGATAGTTTCATAGAGCCATAATGTGTGCATAATGTTTGCTAATGCTACCAGGAGAAGAAAAAAAATACCTTAATTGCACATTTTGGAAAAAAATTTGTTTAAATCAAGTCCGGTCTGCACTGTTTAAAATCAGAGAAAGCATTTACACTACCTATCAAAATATTTTATGTCAGAAGATTTTTATTAATGTTTTTTGGAAAAACGATATATTAAATTGATCGAAAGTGATAGTAAAGTTTCTATTCATCTTCAAAGAATTCCGGGAAAAAAAGTTTCTTGAGCACCAGATCAGAAGAGATGTTAATGATCTCTGAAGAATCATGTGCCACTGATGACTGGAGTAATAATTCAGTTTTGCCATCCCAGGAATATATTTCATAAAATACTTTTTTCAAATACTTAAAAAAAATCATACTTGCTGCAAACTTTTGAAACTTTAATCATTCTGCCTGTGAAGTATAGTTTTCCAGTATAGTTGTGATTGCATTTTCAGCTTGTGTGGAAAAAAGGTTTTTAGTGTACTTTAGCTTTAAAAGAGAAATATCTAATTGCTGCACCACTACCAGTGCTGCAAACCAGAATTGCAAAATTTCTTCCATTGTTCAGAATAACATCCTGCCACACATTCTCACGATGAAACAGAAGTTGATATGTCAGACTGTTTGAGTGGTATTTTGAATGCCACAGTACAACCTCAGAATGGCTTACTTAGTTTTCTCTGCATATTTACTTTATTTGCTGTATGCTTTCTCTCTTTCTGTTTACCGACTCTGTGGTAGTGTCTGTATTTTATATATATATATATATATATATGTACACAAAGTGATTACTTCTGCCTTCCAAAACAAAAAAGGTTTGCAGGGGGTCAAAACTTGGAACAGGATTTCCTCTCCAATTCAAGCAACTGCAAGATGGATTTAAATGGTTATTCGCACCATGTTTGCACCGTTGGATCCCATTTGTCTCGTAGAACAAACATAAGATGGTAAAAAGTCTAGATCAGGGGTGGACAATCCACTGTCCTGCAGAGTTTCGCTCTAACGGGCCTCAACACAACTGCCGGGAAGTTTCTAGTATGCCTACTAAGACCTTGATTAGTTGCTTCAGGTATGTTTACTTAGGGTTGGAGCTAAACTTTGCAGGACACCGGCCCTCCAGGACCGAGTTTAGGTAACCCTGGCTAGATACTCTGTTTAAAACAAACCAAAAAATATAAATCGTACTGACATTACCATTTTAATGATTTTATAGATCATGAAAGATCATGAAATGCTTTTTTTTTTATGAGAAAACAGATCAGTGAGAGGATTGGTTGACATTTTATGTGCCTTATGCCTTATGTATTAGTTTTAAAAAGAAGAATACCTTTAAAGGAAGCAATGAAACTGATGTGTTGGTTGACAGAAAAATAGGTGCCTCAAACATCTCCTGCTCTCTTGTAAGCAGACGCTCGAGTTGCTTGAGCTATAGCAGGTATGTGATCCGAGAAAAAGCCATGGCATTTTCTACAGTTAGGCCCCACGCTGCCTGTTCTGGAGTTGGTGTGCCCTGGCAAGAGTACAGAGCACTTCCATTTGGGAATGGACTCCTGGAATTAATAGCTTACTGTTGACATACCAGACAAGGAGGGGCCTATTAACCTCTTAGTGGATTAAAAAGTTATTTTTAAACCAGGAGATTCTCATAGATGGTCCTCGTAGAAAACGTTCTCCGTAGCTCACTCCCTATAAATGTCTCCTTTTTCTGAGAAAGCAGCAATGCAAAACACCATGCGTAGTTTTTCAGTGTATTTTGACCCAGCACATTTGTGTTTTTTTTTAAAAAATCATTCAGATCCAGGCCTCCATGAAAAGCTCCCTGTAAAGATAAAAGTCTTTAATGTCTGCGTGCGAGTCAGATTGTGCCTAGACTGAATGTGTTTGTTCTGATCTGCTCAAGCATTTATCAAAACCCTCAATGTTTTTCTGAAGCGTGTAAAGCATATGATAATCAAACCATAGATCAAGTCCTAAAATTAAGAACATGAGAAGTTTACCATGTCAAATTTAAGTTCATCCATCATTTACTCAAACTCATGTTGCTTCAAACCGAAATTACATTTTTTTTTCTCACAATGGAGACATTTTGAAGATTATTTACAATTAAATTAAAGTCTGTTGGGTCAAATGCTGTTTTAAACCCATTGACTTTAATACATGGTCAAAATCTAATGAAACATTTTGTGTTCCACTGAAGAACATCACAGAGGTTTGGGAGAACATGAAAATAGTCTCATTTTTGTGTGAACTTTTAAGTACCTAATGAATTTGATGAAACAACTTGTTGAGTAAAGTTGTAAACATTCCGTTTCTGGTGTTGCATAATTCAACATTTCTGATGATTCAGCTCTTGCACATGGTGTTAAATCGAGCTGTTCTTGACAGATCTGATCAAACTGCTGGAGTTGACGGGATGAGTGAACGTGCCATGTTTACGCTTGCAGAATTTGTGAAAATCCCACAGGAATCATTATGGGGATTTGCAGATTACTGTGAATCTGAAATGATGCATAATGCTGAAGCTTTATAGAGCACCATCTGCTGGTGGTGACTGGAGTCATTTGTTACCCCTTGTTCCCTTTTATCTTATCTGCTAGTATTTGGTGTGTCTCAATATGAGTTTTTCCCTTTCAATTCGAAATATAGTAACATACAGACATGTAGTAATCCATAGTGATAATAGATGTCAAATCATCTTTCTGTTTGTCTCCCTCAGGATTGGCCTTTCGATGACGGTGCACCTCCTCCTACTAAGATCGTGGATGACTGGCTTAGTCTGCTGAAGAATAAGTTCTGTGAGGATCCAGGTTGCTGTGTGGCTGTGCATTGTGTGGCCGGACTGGGCCGGTGAGTGTCAAGTTATTCTGTTATCACAGAAGTGCTACTCAAAAGCTATAGCCATCTGTGTGATATGTTAAGAATTGAGCACAACCTTATCTAGCCAGTATGCCAAGCCATTCTGTGCCCGCACTGAATTAGGTTTTGTTTTTGTATTTTGTTTTTTTTGCACTAAAATTCCACAGTGGAAAAATCTGGCAACTCAAAACAACTCTATTTTGGTTGGGGATGTGACACCTAATGACTGTTTTTGCAAAAATACACTCACCTAGGTAAATGTACCTGATGATTCTGATTAGAAATTGGGTGAAATATCAGCCTAGTAAGTATAAGTATAATTATACTAGTATAATTGTATAATTATCCAATTATATTTAGGATTATTGGGAGATATCTAGATATGTGTGAACAATGGCCATTCAAATCAGTGTTGCTTATGTTGACTGAAATGAAACTATTACATTGTTTTCATAATTGAATGACTTGGAAATTTATTTGAAAATAAATCTGAAATAAAGTATATATTTTACGTGATTTAAAAAAAAAAATTATGTAAGAATGGAAATGTTGCTAATATCTCTGGCAGAGCTTTAAGGTGGCTTGTGTAAGTGTAGTGTTTGTGTTCTGCTGTTTACATTTGGTTTCTCATCATTGTTAGTTTTTTTTTTTGTGTGGGGGGCTTTTCCCCAAATATTCCTCAGCGACAGGCCTCTCACTCTTGGCCCATGTCCTCTCCAGGTCAAACCTATACTCCCTGCCTGACCGCTGTGTGCCAAAACCAACCATCCAAACAGACACACAATATTAATCCAGGTTTATTATTCAAAGAACAAAGGTTGAAATAGGAAGAGAATAAGCAACAGCTCTCTTAATTGCTCCTTCGTATCTCTTTTCAGTGAGGAATCCTGGTCACGATGTTGCCCTCTTATCCAGCTAGCTGTCAAAACAGACATACACTAATTAAGCAGTGGTGCTTGAATTCTTGATCCAGATGCCTAAATGTGATGGCTTTGCAGGAGTGGTAGGCTAAGGACAGTCCGGTTTAACCTGCCTGCCCTCCTCCCACTCTGACCACCCTGACCGCTTCTGCCGACAGGTTAAGCACCAGCCTCTCTGACGTAGATCGCAGCTCCTGTGGGAGCCCTCAGCAGTTTTTGACAGAGCGCCAATGTTTGCTTTAGCAGGATGAGTTTGTGTTGTTACGTATTGGAAAAGGGCACACTCCGGAGACTTCAGAGCTGTCAGGACCCTGAGCGTCAACGCTAGAAATAGACAAGGTCTCTGACAGGGAATGGCACACTTTTCAAATCAAAATGTATTTTATTTTAGTAATCCTTAGATTAGCACATAATGACGTTTAGTTTTAGTTTTTTTTTTTTTTTTATACAAAAAAAAAAAACATTTGTGAAAGCTGCTCCGTGAACATTTAGAATGATAGCTTAAAATGAATTGCTGTTCAAATTAAATGTCATTAAAAGGATAGTTCTTCCTTTACTATGCAAAACACAAAAAAATTATATTTTGAAGAATGTTGGAAACCAAAACATTTGGGTTCCCATTGGCTACCATTGTATGGACAAACATAAGCTTGAGTGCATTATAATACATTTTCATTTATTATATCATATTTCATTTATGGTTGGGCTGTCTTTTTAAGATATAAAGATTGTCATCTACTCACCCTCATGTCATTCTAAACCTGTGTGACTTGTTGAAGAATGTGTTGTTACTGTTTTTTAAATGAATTGGTATTTGGGCTTCCAGGGTTACTGTATATCAAGTCTTGAAGCCACACAGTAGCTTTAGAATAGATTGTAATTTAAGTTGTAGAATAATGAGTCTTGCCATTCAGAAAATGCAACATACTGTAACTGTAGACCTGTTCTCTCATGCATAAGGTGGTATCCTTTGCTGAGAAGGGCTGAATGGGTCACTTTTTCTGGAAAACATATTTTTTTCTGTGGGCTGTGCACACACAAAAGCTGTTTCCTGGTATTAAACACTGTGCATGTATGTATATGTTGCAGGGCTCCAGTGCTGGTGGCTCTGGCACTTATAGAGAGCGGAATGAAATATGAGGACGCCATTCAATTGATTAGACAGTAAGTATACATTACAGCTAACAATACATTACCAACACCGCTGTACAACCCGGTCAATACAGTGAGGGATACAGTACAAGTACAGTAAATGATGCTACACTGATAATGTGCATCGTTAATGCCTCACAGCTAATTATACAACAAACAATTTATTGCAAATTCTGAAGTAAAAAAATGATGAATGCAGTATGCACTGACACCATTATGACATACAACAGTAGCACACAACACAGCGCTAATTCATTACAGAAAAAAATTAATCAATAAAATATAACTGGTTAAAATAATCATTAATGTTCGTATATGCATATATTTCCATACATTTAGTTTTTTTTTCCATTTACATTTTGTATATTACTGATACATTTCTATATTAATTTTGTGTATATATTAAGATATTAAGATGTTAATATTTAAAATGTATATTAGTATATTAATATATAATTTTTATATAGCTCCTAATGTATATGCATGTGTGTATATATGCATGTATACATTTAACAAACATTTAAAATCCTAGTAAGTCAAAATATTTTGCATGTTGGTAAATATTTACTTTAAGTACATATACTTGTATGTTTTATAGGTAGAAACTTGTAGGTGTGTTTAATATATACATGTTTTTCATTAAAATAGAACTGTTATAAACAAATTATTAATGATTTAGGGGTTAAACATTATTTAAATTGTCTATGTGCGTTTAATATCATTATTATTACTATTATTATAAATGGAAAAATCATTGATTAAAAAAACTAATACAACTAAAGTGTATTTGGTGTTAATTGACCCACAGGAAACGCCGGGGCGCCATCAACAGCAAGCAGCTAACGTACCTGGAGAAGTACCGCCCCAAACAGAGACTGCGTTTCAAAGACCCACACAACCACAAAAGCAAGTGCTGCCTCATGTGATCCAGTCTCACCGGCCTGCCACTGAAGGATCCAGTCACTCATGGACTAAAATTACCAATCTAGTGCATTTGAACTTTTGCTACATTTCAGGAAGGGAATTTAACCCCCTTTTGGTGTAAATGTCAGACCCCTGCACACAGGGTCTTCACCAGCTCAGGGCTAAGAAAAAAGATCCTATTGAATTTTGTCTTTACACACAACCTCCCCTCCACCATCCTCATCCTCAGCTACCACCCATCACACTGTACCAGCAGAACGCAATCCAAAGATGATCATGGCTACCAGCCACCTGCTCATAGAACACAATCACTGTTTACTACCCTGTTCTTTCTCTCTCTTGAAATTTTGAAGTTTCTGAATGCGTGTCGCTGTACTTTTTTGAAGATGTGAGTGAGTGGTTTAACCTAGCCCCTTTTTTCTACATTGAACCGTGAATCTATTCTGGGATTCAAGTTTGTTGCACCACTGGCTACTTTTTACTAGAACTGTGGGCCTCTGGATCGATAACATAGACTTCCAGGTTTTTGGTTGTTTTAGCTGCTTTTAAGTCATTTTGAATCTGATATGTTGTTGTGCCACAGAATCGCATCAATGAGGAGAGAAATCCATGAGTGACTACGCTTGTAGATCAGTATTTCTAGTTTAATTTAACACAGAAACCACAAGAGGGAGTCCTCACAATATTTACCTCACAGGAAAAATCGTTTGCAGCATATAAGGACAGCTTTTTTGAATTGCCAGTTTTATTTATTTTTTGCTGTTTGCACTCAGTGCTCGTGTGTGACTGCTTGGTTGTATTGTGGACACTTACTGTGTAATAACAAAATGAACTTTTCAAAGTGAGGCTTAATATATTTAGTCTTGTCCATATTGTAGGAAATGAGATGGAATCAGTCTGCCTAACTAGTGGGGATCTGGACACCAAAGGTGATAAATCTGTGTCAGGTACTAAAATGATGTAATCTGCATCATTAATTTGTTAATATGAAATACATAAGACCTTGCATCTGGGATAACAACATTTCTCTGCCTTTGAAATCAAAATTTCAAACAGCTAGAAAGCAAATATTAAGGAAATATCTAATAAAAGAGTATCTTTGTTGAATTGTGACTGTGAGAGGGATAAGCAAATGAATTAAGGTCATGTTTTGTTTATATTTACCATGAACGGACATTTAAAGCTGAGCTCACTCCAGTTTACAACTGAACTTTAAGACAGGTGGTCAGGTGCTTATCAAATTTGCATTTCTGGTTATAACACTTAATAGTCCATATGGTTCCCATTTGAAAAAAGAAAAAAAAAAGTGTGTGAATAAAGCAGCTGAATGTTGCACACATATATAAGGGCTTTTCTCTCACGTTTGTCACTTTTGTTACAGTCTCCACCATCTGTTAAGTGTCTGCATTTGCAAATATGTAATGTTTTGATGAGTTGTTGCTTCAATAAACCAATGTGATCAGCAAAATAATGTAACAAATGTCATGGGAATATATTTAGATATCAGCTCTAGTGCTGCTTTTGTGATAAAGGATGGTGCAGGACTCACAAACTACATGGCATATCTCCGGTTTATCCTGACCACATTCATTTGTGGTCCTGAAGACGATCATCCATGACAATGTCCACCATGTGACTTAAAAAGCATTTTTTTTCTTTAAATAAAACAAATTTTTCACCTGTTTTTTCTTGTCCCTGATTTTTGGATCTTGTCCCAACAGAGCTGAAGTCATTGCCCTTGACACTGGATGATGTAGTAATGTGAGTATTTAAAAAACCTGGGAGCTATCAGAGATGATCTGATCTGTAACATCACACTCTTACCATAGTAAAGTTCGCTGACCCATTGGATTTGTGATCATATCTAAAGTGGCCTATTTGATATAAGCATATTGATATTACATGTTTTATTAAAACCGTGATTCATAATTAATGATTTATTGTTCCCTGTTCATATCTACAGTGATTGACATTATTGTATAATTGCTCATTTTAATACCAAACAAGAAAAGTTAATAATTTATGTACATATTGCTCTTTTATGAAATTGGAACAGATCTGGATTCATTAAAAATAAATAAAAAAATATCACAGTCTCATCTCATTGGTGGTCATTCCGGTATGGCTCACAAACATGAAAACAAAACAAAAAATAGTATTATTTCTGTTTTAACATTTAATCACAAAATCTATCAAAACATTAATTCGAAGTATAATGGATGTATACAGTTATCCTTGAATCAGTTTAGATTTTAATTAAATCTAATTATATCACATTGTTTCAAGTACAATTTCCTATAAAGCTCTGTTTTGAGACCTGATCTTGCTTGTAGACAAAAGTCTCTCTCTCTCTCTCTCTCTCTCTCTCTCTCTCTCTCTAACCGGTTATGTAACCATAAAGGCTGCTGTGTTAATTATTTGCCCTCTGACTAAGAATCTAAATAATTTAGGGGAAGAATTTAAAAAAATCCTCTGAATGCACTTAAAGTACGCAGAATCGAATCGAATTGAATCGTTGCAAAAATCGTTCTTGAATCGAATCGAAAACTTAGGAATCGTGAATCGAATCAATTCGCTGTGTACCCAAAGACTCACAGCCCTAATACGCGCAGCCTCTTCCCGTGGAGCATCCGCCATATTGTCTACCAGGAGACACTGAGAGGTAATGCTGTGTGCGATTACGACCTACTGATATTTGTATTCCTACACGAACTGACTTTTTAATATTTTTTTCAGAAAAGGACACACCTAAGGCACTATGCTACTTGTACATGCTTTAGTGAATACACATCGTGCTCTTTGCTGGCCACACAGCTAACCCAGTGTGTGAGAGTGCTAACTGTTCCTTGGTCTCCACTTATGTTAAACCCGTCGCGTATTCTTAATAAAAACATACATAAACGGGCTATTTGATTCCAGATCGATTAAACACAAATATCTACTTCGTGTGTTTTTATTATTCTTATGAATCTGGATTTTTTATTTTATGTAGATTTGTTTAATCTTTTGTGCGAATGTAGCTAGCGGCGCTAGCTTTGCTATAGTGTATCGCGCCACGTTCAGCTAACAGGGTTTCTGCGATAGAACATTAATATATTTGACTCCGTGTTCATGTATTGAGTAAATTTTGCTTTTATAATCTTTTTAAATTTGTAATAAACAATTTAGAGTAGAAATGACTTAGGCGTGGCAAACGCTATGCTAGTTAGCGGTTAGCTGGCTAACAGCTGTTTTAGAATCCAATAATAAGATTTTCAGAAATCCCGTAGTTATATTGTTTATATGACCTGTTTGTAATTAGTTAATTATGTGGATTATATGTAGATAAAGTTGAGAATGTAGAAAAGCTGTCTAGTGAGCTTGACCGGTTTCTTTGGCTGTGTCATCAGGCCTCTAACGTTATTTCAAAACGTAATCTTGATTTAAGGGGACATTTACAGTTTACAGTGGAAGTGTCAGCGCTTAAATATCATCCCTAGTCATGTTTTTATGTATTCCATATGTTTGCGCTCCCGGCACTGCTTTAACTAGACTATTTGTGTAATTTTAATAATTAGTCATTCATTCAGGAAGATCACACGTACGTGTCAAACAGTAGTTTGTTAGTCTGATGGCTGTATGGCAGTACAGTTACCTGGCTGGTTGTTAATGGACGTTGGACCATAAATCAGTACGTAGATACCCAAGCTGATGTTGCACAGCAATGTCTGCAAAGTTTACAACATTCTTATGTTTTCCAGCATCTGGAGGGCCACAATGAAGGACTTATAGGATTGCTGTGTCTCCCGAGTAAGCTCCTGGATGTCCTCTTTCATTCATATTACAATCAGGTGGGTTGTTTTTGTGGTGGATCTGGAAATATACTACATTTCTAATTAAGTTGGTTGACTTTGAATCGACTTGATTATCAGCTTTCTTAGCAGGCTTATTTATTTCTTTTGTAGCCTATGCTCCACCATAAAGTCATCACATCTGCCTTCATCAGCTCCGCCTGTTGTTTGCTGCTTGGAGGAACCCTCCAAGGTAATGACCAACATGTACTTTTGAAGCTTTGCAGCAGCCTGTACATTTTTAATGCTTTATGAAATTAACGTAGGGTAAATAAACAAATGTTCTAATCCACATAGAATATTGTAGAAAATACAGAGATGTATACCGTATATCGCAATCCAGAAAAAAAAATAGAGATATGATTTTTTGGCCATATCACCCAGCCCTACCTTGCTTTTCAGTATTTGTAAAATATTTTTTTGACGGCCTGCAATTTCTCAGTATTATATTTTGTTGTCTTTCCAGGTGTTTCAGGGAATACTGTGTGTAGAATATGTCTGGCCCTGTCCCAAGTCGCTCTCGAGTTTACCCTGATGTAAACACACAGCGACCCAGAGAGTACTGGGACTATGAATCCCATGTGGTGGACTGGGGGTGCGTTCTCTTGAGTTTTTAGTACTTCTAAATTACATGCACTATAAATAGCCAATTTTGACCTAGGTATAATTATGCGACTTTATCCCTGTGGATAGTTTCTTTGTTTTTCTACTTCGGTCCTTGGATCAGATGTGCTGCTTCTTATTGTGGCATGCATGCATTCTATGTTTGTCACATTCAGTGTCTAAATCTCACATTGTTTGTATTGTATGTTTGTATTCTGCAGAAATCAGGATGACTATCAATTAGTGCGAAAGCTTGGCCGTGGAAAATACAGTGAAGTGTTTGAAGCCATAAACATCACTAACAATGAGAAAGTAGTCGTCAAAATACTCAAGGTATAATTTGATGTTTTTGTTCACAGTTGTATAGAAGATTTGATTGGAGATATGTCAGTTTTTTTTCTTTTTTTTTCTTGTATTTTTAGCCAGTGAAAAAGAAGAAAATTAAACGAGAAATAAAAATTCTGGAGAACTTGAGAGGAGGCCCCAACATCATAACACTTTTAGACATCATAAAAGATCCTGTGGTATGTTTATTAAAATATTGGGGTGTTAGAGGTTTTTTTTGCTTTTTTAATAAAACTTGGTGGATTAGCAAAATGTATATATATATGTGGGAGTTTGTTTTGTGCCCTCGGGTTTAAAACCCATTCTGCTTTGTTTTCAATGCCCAGTCCCGAACCCCAGCGCTGGTTTTTGAGCATGTTAACAACACAGACTTCAAGGTAAGAGATGTTCTTGTTTGTCGCCCCAGAGAATTTGTTAAATTAGATTTTGTACTAAAGTGTATCTTTTTCTTCATAGCAATTGTATCAAACTTTGTCAGACTTTGACATCCGCTTCTACATGTATGAAATTCTTAAGGTGAGATGAATACTCAGGTCTTCCTGAACAAAGGCACATACTGGCCCTACTATTGTTATATCTAGTGTTTAAAGAAAGCGATATAAAGCAAAACAAAACCATCCAATATCTGTGTATTTTGCAGTGGCGAAACGGTTTTAAGTTCTGCCTATAGTTTTAGTTTGGAAGTTTCAGCAGTGCCCAAGTGCTCTGCTCAAATTGATGTTGGATCTAATTCTTATCTCCGCTTTTCTACCCCCAGGCTCTCGACTACTGCCACAGTATGGGAATAATGCACAGAGACGTAAAGCCACACAATGTCATGATTGACCATGAGCACAGAAAGGTATTAGCTAAGTTAAGAGTTTACCCAACATTCCTTCAAAATCAATCTAAAATGTGGATTTGATGCTCAAGTTGTTTTTCTTTATCAATGTGGAAAACAGTTGTGCTGTTTATTATTATTTTTTTTGTGGGATCCACAATACATTTTCAGGATTTTTTTAAAGGTAAAAAAAAAAAATGTTGAGTGATAATTTAATGCATTATTACGGGCCGTTCACATATCGCGTCTTTTGTGCGCGCAAGTTTGTTATTTCCAATGTAGGCGCGCAGCATGCGCGCTCATAATGGAAGCGACATGGTCCGCACCGCATTGAGTTAAAAACATCTCAACTTTTCAGAATGCCGCAAGCGCACCGCAGGTAATGTGACAAGAACTAACCAATCAGCTTCATCATTTTCCGTAACAACGTTGAAAACTCAGCAAAGATGAAGGAACAGCTGATCATAGCTGTATATGGATTGCCATTTTGAAATAAATTTAGTAACAGAGCTGCTGCGAGCGATTTTTAGTGCTGCAAATCCATTTATCCTTTGCTGAAATTTCCGTGTCTTCATGGAGAGAGCACGTCATGGTTGCTTAGCAAAGGCAGACGCCTCAGGAGCGCTTCTGCCCGAGAGCCTTGGAAAAAAGGAAAAAGCGGCGCGCCTAGCGTTTTCCACACGTTTTTAGGCGCAATATGTGAACGGCCCCTTACTGAATATAAGTATTACCTCATTGACCCCAAACTTTTACAAGTAGTGTATATAGATTGAGGCCAGTTCTTGGTTTTGCTGAATGTTTCTTTTCATTTTAAAGCTTCGTTTGATTGATTGGGGCTTGGCTGAGTTTTACCACCCAAACCAGGAGTACAATGTACGTGTGGCTTCCCGATATTTTAAAGGCCCTGAACTCCTCGTGGACTATCAGGTTAGTGTCCCAAATTAATTTACCATTTAAAATTTTTTTTTTGGTTGATATTAGGGTTGGGTATTGAAATAAGACACATGCATGTTGATTCCGCTTAATGATTCCTGTGTTCACATTTTAATGTGATTTTTAAACCATTTAGTAATGAAAAGGGAAAGAACTTGCGCAGTTGTGCATGTCACACACACATCTGAAGCGCAAGCACAGAGAACCACATTCCCGGCCTATGTCTGTTCTTGAATCGTTCCATGCATTTCCTTTGCTGAAACGGTAGTTCCGGGCCAGAATCTTGCAACCAGTATGCACAAAATAACATCAGTATATCTTCGTAAACATAGCCATTTATTATCTTAAGTGAACATCAGAGGTGAGAGAAAGCACATGTGTAACATTATGATTAGATCTGCAGGCATTTGGTGTTAAAGAGACAGCAGCCTGATGAACACGGGCTGCCTCACATTAATGTTAAACAAAGAACAAGAGAAAATCATTCACTGATCTTGATGGAATACCTTTAATGAGGATTAATCTATATTTTCTTTGTGAAAAGTAAACAATATAGTTTTTAAACTTTTGATTAAAATTTCTGTACCTGAAATGTGTTCTGTTGTATTTATGCTATTGCTAATTTATTTGTTTGTTCCTGTTTTATTACTGACTGTTTACTTGTTTTTAACAATTTCATGTTTGAAATGTATATAAACCTAGTTGTTTTTGCTGTGGTATTTATTAAAACCATTGGCAAAAGTTACTCTTGGAGGCCTAGTGTTCTGTAGGCTGCTGATTTGTGCTCATGTTATTCAGCTGCAATGCCTTGTAAAAAGACACAGAATAAATATGTTTGACATCTAAAGGTCTAATTTTTAATTGGAATCGAAACTAGGAATTAAGAATCGGAATCTATAAAAATTAAAATGACACCCAACCCTAGTTGCTATTCACGTTTTAATGAATTTCAGCTGATTTTTTTGAGTTGTCCAAAAAATGTTTTGGTCTGTATCTAGATGTATGACTACAGTCTGGATATGTGGAGTCTTGGGTGCATGCTGGCCAGCATGATCTTCAGGAAGGAACCTTTTTTCCATGGACATGACAACTATGACCAGGTAAACCATTTATTATTATTTTTTATATTAGCACAAACAAATTTATTTGTTCACAACAAATAGCTGGGATGTTCAGTCATTCATCTGATGAATTCATAAACTTGCTGTGTAGAAAAAAATATATTTGTTGGTTGCTTTTATTACGCTGGGTGTTTGTCTGTTGAATTTATTGATTTGATTTGTTTTTCTTTCTAGTTGGTTAGAATTGCAAAGGTTCTGGGTACCGAGGACCTGTATGATTACATTGACAAATATAACATTGAGCTGGATCCACGCTTTAATGACATTTTGGGCAGGTATGACTTTAATACACTGTTGAAGTTGATTAAAATAAGTATTCTGTTTTGATATCCATAGTTGTTTAATATTCAGTTATTGTACTGAAGTTCTATATCTGTGTGTGAAGTCATGTTAGTACCTTTCTGAACATGTCTCTTTCTCTTGTTCACCCAGACACTCCCGCAAGAGATGGGAGCGGTTTGTACACAGTGAGAATCAGCACCTGGTCAGTACTGAAGCTCTGGATTTTCTGGACAAGCTGCTACGTTATGATCACCAGGCCAGACTGACGGCCCGCGAGGCCATGGACCACCCTTACTTCTGTGAGTTCCCCGAGTTTAGCACTCTTGAAAACTTGTGACTCCAGTCTCTAATTGAACGGGCATTATTGCTTGCTTGTTCTTTTTATATACAGTTTAATTTATTATAGACGTCCAAACACTCCCAGTACACTGGGTGTAGTGAATCATTGAACCCTGTTAGGTCTATGATCATTTGATGACACAAGCATTTTTTTAAAGCTATTTGATCAGGAATAAGCTTGGGATTTAATGGGAATAAACTGTGAATTTGCAAAATTGCAGGAATGGGGAACTTAAATGTAGTTGAAAAATAAATGAATCTTGCAGCATAATCTTGGTTAAAACAACCAGATTGAATACAATTTCAGTTGAATTTCTACCGTGCACATTCCTCAAACACATAAACCGCACACTTTACTGCAGGACCATTGAGGACTCATACCTTAGATGCACTGTGCCTTCCTCCATAACATGCATAGATTTTAGATTTCTGAACACAGAAAGATGACAAAATGTCCGTATTGGTGAGTATTCACATTAATAATACTTAATATGTTTAAAGCTTTCTTGTGCTGTAATTAAGCTATTGCACAATAGTTATACCATTGTAAAAACAAATACACTGAGTAAATATTTAGGTGAGGAGATAAAACTGTCTAAAGAGTGTGCAAAAAAAGCCATTTGGAATTCACTCATTGTGTTTCATATGTGTCTTTGTTTATAGATCCTATAATTAAAGACCAGGGCAGAGGCGCGCCAGCTTCAGGAATGACTGCTAGTTCCACACCGGTCAGCTCTTCTAGCTTGATGGCAGGTAATGGTTTACCTTACTCTCCAGCGCTTCACCTCTGTTTGGGATATTTTGGCTGAGATGAACATTGTCGTGCGCCCAACCCCGTGTCACTTCAAACCTGTATGGCTTATTCTGCAGAATGCAAAAGATGACATTTTGAAGATTGTTTCATATTCCACCCCTCCCCCTCCATACAGTGCAAGTCACTGGAGTCCAGAACAATACCGGACCCCACTAGCTTTTATCGTATGGACAGAAGCGATTTTCTAAATATCATATTTCATGTTCCACAGAAGAAAGTCTTACAAGATTGAAATGATACGAGGGTGAGTAAATGACAATGTTCATTATTGGGTGAAACTTCTTTTTTTTTTTTATATCCTACAGTTCAAAAGTATTTTCTCAGAATGTTACTAAGAGAGATATTCAGGCTTCAGCATACACTAGGCTAAACGTGTTGGTGGCTTTCACACTGCAGGCATCGCCTCTATGACTCCGAGCACACAGCCCAATATGGCCAACATCAGCGCCGGCTCGCCCGTCATTCCTGGCTCAAACACAATGGCCACACAAGTGCCCACTGCCGCTGGAGCCCAGCCCTGAACCCCGCCCGCCCGCCCCCCACCCTCACCCCTCTTTCTCACATCCATCTATCCGTCTCTCTCTTCTATGGGCCTGTTTGGAATTGTGAATCAGCGGTGAAGGGGTGGGGGTGCACTGAATTCATGTGTGGTTATTTTTATGTTGCAAATAACCCAAACTTTTGTTTTTCTCCTCAGTTGTTGTTTAGGGGGACTGTGAACTCAGAAAGAACCCATAATGGTTTTGCACCTGTCTGTGTGAGTTAGAAAAGCAAATGGTTGTGAACTTTCACTTGCCTTGACTTGTTTAGAAACACTTTAATGTCCACCTGCAGAAGGATAATAAAATTAATTTTTATATGTCCCTGTAGTGTTCTCGTGCTCAAACCATTACACTGACTGACTTTTTAATTGTTTTTTGGGAGGCAGGGAATATATATTTTTTTTTGTATTTGGTATTTTAGTCCCAGTTTTTACAAGTCTTGATCACAAAGTTCACAAAACCTAGTGTCATATTGAACTTCTAGTATAAATGCAGAGAAGGAGTGATTTGTTCCTTGGTTTGGAAGAATATGATGGGGACAAGACAAAACAGATTTGATGTCCGAGTCATGATTCTTCTCGTTACGGCATGTTTCAACTGCATTTGGACTGAAGGCCAGATTTATTTCTGATTTGTTCAATTATTGTGTAACAAAACATTCTTGTACCAATAATGGAAGCTCTTGTTTCAGCTGTGCTGGTTCTGTGTATATTGCAGGTTGATTGGATTTGCACCTGGATCTTGAAGCCTCACTAGTGGCTGTTCAAGGACTTGTACCAATTATTGAGTAACACAATAATATGCCAATGTTTGTGTTACCTTCAGTTTGTGTGAGTGTGTACGCGTGAGTGGAATTCTTTTTTGTTTTTGAAAAGTTTCAGACATTTGTTTGACACTATGAAGAGTTTTTGTAATTTTCTTCTGAGAGGCGACTGTTCAGTGAAATACACATTTCTTTCTACCCCACGATTAAATCAATTAAACAGGTGAAATATCAATTTAGCATTGCATGTTGTGTTTTACTGTGGTTCGCCTTTGGTTGGCTGATTGAAGAACAAACAAGAATATAATGTGGAAGGTTTGTGTCACTCCCAAAGCATTTTGTCTAGACAAGCTTCTTTAATACCTTAATTGTTAAAGTGTTTCTTAAATTCTTTCTTTTGGTCTTGTCTATTAGTGAAAGATGTTGAAGTCTAGCTCTGTAGCGGAGGCTGAACTATGTTTGTCCTCTGCCTGTGTTCAGTGTGACGAGTTCAAATCTAAATATATTACTGTACTGTAAATTCATTTAAAGTTTGCAATAGATACTTTTACAGAGATTTTTTTTTTGTGTGTGTGTTTTATAAATCATTTAAAAGAGAAAATATATTGTTTTAGGAAAAAAGACCATGTCACTTGTTTATTCAGCTGTATGTTTAATGCAGCCTCTCTAATACAGTGAATGGTATGTTTAAAGTCAGGTGGGAAAAACAGAGGCTACCTCACTCACATTTATACCGAATTCAATAAAAAAAATAAAAATACAAAAAGGAAACCAATTGTTGGCTGTTGTTGAAAACTAGGTTTAATTTTTCGTTTAAAGCTTCGCTGTTCTCTTCCACTGAGGTGAGTTTTCACCAATACACCACTGATTGAAACCAGATTTAAATGTATTCTAAAACAAAATAAAGTTACTGCGTGTGTTGGCATTATCCAATACTGTCACACGAAAAAAGACAAATCTATTCTAAAAATAATAGCAAAAAATAAAACTCTAATTAGAGAAGTAGTGTTTGACCTGTTCATTTCGTGATTTAAATGTATTGTTAGCAATGGTTTACGAGTGTAAATAGTTTAAAACTTTATGCTATTTCACAACATTCTAAAAATACAGTGCTAAATAAACGCTGAATGAATAAAACGAAATAAAAACCAAGTAGGCACATGCATTTAAAAAAGAAAAAAAAACATATGTATAATAGACTGTCTTTTATTTGTCCTGTTTTCTTCTGGCTGTGACGAGTTTTCATTTGGAGCAAACGGTTTTGCACGTTTGTAGCGTAGTCTTCTTTCTTAAGGTTTGTCTGACATCTAGTGGACATAGGAGAGAATTGATTCATTTTCATTTCAAACCTGGTTTAATATCATCTCCACAAGCGGGGATCCGTTGCAGAAGTTTGAAGATATTTGAGAGCGTGGCCAAATAAGTCAAATAGAGGTAAAGCTGCACACTAAATCATCTTCATTCTTGTGTATATTCGTACATTACTAAAGATTTTACCCGTGAACATTTAGTTTAATTCCTAACCCTAAACAAGCCTAGAAGGTTAAACCATGTGTTATGTTTTAATAATTACATTCCGCTTTAATTAAAGTAGGCCTAGTAAGCGTCTCTAAATTAAATGTGTCCCAATTTCTTTTTTATCTATTTGTGTTTATTTCAAGATGTAAGCATTTTAAATAGTAATATTTAGTAATATACTGACAATAATATTTTATTGTCAGTATATTTAAAACATATTGTGTGGGGGAACGTCATTTAAACAATATTTTAAAGCCATTTTAACAAATGATCATAAATTTTCTTACTCTAGCTGTATTCATCCTAAACTTTATTATCCTCATTACAGTCTTCTAAACTGCCAGAGATCAATTCTAATATTATTTATATACATATATATATATATATATATATATATATATATATATATATTGTTATTTCGAAAGATCCTTTCCTCTAGTGTTAATTTAAAAACCCTTTTGAGAAGTATATGAAGTAAATGAATAGATGGATGATGGCCTTTAATCTAATGGTTTCCTATTTCTTCACAATGGAACAAACAAAATGCTTCAGTGGACCTCTGTGAAGGGAAGGAAATGCCATGGGGTAAATTCAGCCATGCGTCCTCTTAATTATTAAAAAACACACCTGCCATTCAGAGCAAAACAGGTCTTTGCTGGTTTCTCAGGCTTCATCTCCAGTGTCCCTGTGTCCGGTCATCTATGACCCTGTTGTCCAGATCAGCGACCAGCACTCATATAAAGCCACAAATGACACACAAACCCTTCAGAAGGACATCAGCACTCAATATGAAGCTGTAAGTGACCAAACATTTTAAATTGTATTATTTTTTTACTTGGGTTTATTTTGTTGCGATATGTTTGGTCAGCATTTTCAACGATAAAATACATGATCCATGTTAGTTTTCAAATATGTAGGGCTGTCTCATGAGTGCTGGTGTAAAATGAATGAAATTGCACAATGAGAGAGATGGCTCGACAATATTAAATGTGTGTTTGTTACATTAACATCGACATTTGGAAAATGTTGTAATTTTCCGTCTTATTCTCCCTCCTGGCTCAGGATCAACAGCTGCCTGACTTTTCTCGTCTTTATAAAAGCTGTACAATCAGCAGCTATGAGAGGTAAACTTCATTTCATATCGACTTGATTTGATTAAGGACAGGTTTAGGTTTGGGACAATATAGTAGTATTCTTATGATTTGTTTTGCTTTGAAGATATCTTATTGTGAATAATTCATAATGACATAATTCACTATACATTTTAGAAGGGAGTGAAGATTTGCTATATTTCCTGAAGGGTGAGCATGTTTTTTCCCTTGCTATAAGGAACAATTTGACATTCATTATTTATTCTCATTTTGTACATTCTCGCCTCAGATGCATTTGAAATGAATCGACCTCTTGACCGCACTGAACCAACACCGCTCTCAGGTCTGTGCTTTGTTTCTTCAGACCTTTCCTGAGTCTGTTGCATGGAAATGAAGGGAAAGTGCAGTTTATACTCTTATGTGAGAATCAGAAAAATAGTCAGCTGTGCTATTGGTCATTGGTTTCCCATTTTTCCCCCTTAGAAATGGATCTAGCAACAGAGAAGATTCTGGATCCTGTACATCTGGCAGATCCAACAGCAGGTGAGTGATTAGACGGTGATGGAAAACTGATGTAATGTTCAGACGATTTAAGAAATTTCTGACAGTCCTAACTGTGACATTATTTAATTTACAGAATGTGAAGCCCCAGAAATTGTTGTCAACTCTGCTGGTATGTTTTATTATTTCTTATTATTTTATAACTTTCTTTTATTAAAACGTATTTGCAAAAAGATAAGTTTACACTTTGGATAAATTGCTTTTAAAACAAAAATGTCTCACTTAAATTTTTATTTTTTATTTTATTTTATTTAGACTTTTCCAATACAACACCCAAACCAAATTTGGTAGAACTTACAGGTAAATTAACAATTTGTTCTATACAATTCAATAAAAAGGCTGATATTTGACTATTATTTTGTTTACTGATTTTTTAAAACACATGATCTCTCTAAGATGTTGCTGAAGAGAAATCCATAGAAAGCAGCAACTCAGGTGATCAGTCAAACAAAACAAACAAACAAAAAAAAAAAATAAAGCTAAAACTTATAGTCTACATTGTTTAGATGTTTATTATTTCCTAATTTCCTTTTTAAACAGACAGCAGATTAGCTGAAAGAGCATCAGCAGAAGACAGCAGAGGTACAGACCTGTAATATTTTTATTATACTTGTGCATGCATGAATTAAATTCTTATTCCCAAAAGCCTTGTAGATTATTTTTGCCATTTTGCCCAGTTATTTATCAGAATCACTCCAACCATGTAACTAATTCAATATACTGTTTGCTTCAGAAGGTGACGTCTTCAAGAGTTTACGGCAGGGAACAGCACTTGCAGGTATACTGCTGGATAATCTGGATTTTAGTTTTTATTTTAATTCCTGAACATATGCATCATCTTACAATTCTTTGCAGTGGTGGAGGACATTAGTAGTCAGGAAATGAACAGACCTGAGGAGAACGGGAGATACCGACCCCCAAGGACCCAGAAGTTAGATAAACACAACTTTGTGGTAAAAGAAACAGACAGACAAAATCTGGACCTCATGAAAGAGCTGGATCCCATAATGCAGAGTTTCGGCAGTAGAATGAACCTCAAAGACCAGGCTGGTAAACCACATGAGACTGACAAAAGAGCAATGGATTTAGACAGCCCAGAGTTTGTGGACACCTCGGAAAGACCAGACCGAGATGCTGACAGTGAAGAACGTGATGGTGGTCGAGGAACATTTCAGACACAAACCTCAGGTCAGTCTACTATAAAACCATTCATATATGTATATAAAACCACATATTTATATTAACCATTAATATTATGCAGGAATCAAATTGAAACTAAGCTATGCTGATAAGCAGGGCATACTGGACGACAGTAGGGAATCAGTAGATTAGCTTCTGGGATGCACAGAAACATCTGCTGAACATCCCATGGAAGAGAACAACAGTCTGGATGCCCCTAATCTGGACCAGAAGAGTCAAACGGACACAATGAGCTATCAGAACCAGCTGTGGAAAATATGTCCCACAAAGAGAGAACGAGGATCCAACAACCCAAGAGCACGGCTGGATTTAGAGCAGTGAACCATTGGACAGAGACAACAGCAGAGAGAGGCTGCAATATCATGTGGCAGCTCCTCTGTGGGACAATTTATTTTTTTCTTCCCTTGAATATATACATTATATAGTATGATACAATGTGATTTTAATGTCTGTTTGATCCAATATTTTTTTTTCTTTTTGTGGATTGTTATGGACCTGCATAAATCATTTTTACTCATTCTATGAGCTCTATGATTTTGTGGGATGCCAGTATTATTGAAATTATATAGAAATGATTAAAAACATTTTGCTGAATAAGAATAGAACCAAATAAACTACTACTACTAATTATTATTAGCATAGACTGTTAAGAGTGTTGTGTTTTAAAGAGAAAAGTCCAAATAATAATAATAGTTTTGATTATTTTATTATTATTATTATTATTCATGTCTGTCCTTTTACTTATTTTGCTTTTCCCCAGTATTATTTATGTATACATATATTTAATATCATTATTTTATTTAACTATATAATTCCTTTTGACTAAAGATATCCGAAGAATTCCGTTAAAGTTTAATGTCAGATAATATTTAGGTTAAGGTATACTTTTTTTTCCCAGAGGGAAGTTTGTCTTTGGGATCAAACTACAGCCACTGCATCACAATACTTAATGCATTGATTGCACAATAAAAAATGAACATACATTAGTCTCTTAACTTAATAAAACAACCATAAACATGCACATAAAAAAATATCCCACACTTAATACTAATTAGTGTTTTAATTGCAGAAGAAGAAAAATTCTTAAAGCTGTTTGGCATTTAGATCCTAATTAAAAGTGCAAGGAAGAGTTACACTTTACCATTGTTCTTCCTAAGTAGCAATACTTACTGTATGGTGCACCGTCCTCCATATGCAGTTAATGGCACTAATATTCCACTGAACTGATTTGTGTGTCCCACTGACAGTATTTTAAAAGATTTAAATTGTTTTTTCAGGTCAGTGGTTAGCAACAGTGCATTTTCTGCTAAATTTAGTCCCAGCTCAGAAACACAGAATGGCTTGCTGCGAATCTGTCAATAATTTAACACAGCTAAATGATTAAATCTCTCAGCGTTTAGCTTTAGACAGACAAATAGAGGGTATTTATCAGCTATGACAAGACAGCTCGCAGCTCTACAGACGTGATGGTAATGAGTGTCTTAATGCATCAGCCAGATCCACCTTTCCTATCTGTTTATCAGACAGATCCTGCTGTCTTCTCCATTTATCACATAGATCTCATTCCCCCTGGTGCTTATTAGTCTTACGGTGTTGATTTTGGTGGGTTTTTACAATCAGTTTCCAACTGACTGTATGAAAGGGGCTTCAGGTATTGTTGGCTCGATGGTGTCCTGTCAGGGTCATAAATCATGCAGTCTCTAGATGATGGCAGGAATCATCAACTCTGCCAGGCCCTGGAGAGTCTTTTTCAGACACACAATTGTGACAGAGATGTCAGCATGTTTAAGGAGATTCACAAGAGATTCTCACTCAAAGCAACTGACTCACAGCTGCGCGGCTGGTCCAGCAGGCCTATCGATCTCCACACCGAAATACTGGGGGTTATTGAAGACACATTCGTCTGCAAGTGCGACTTATAGTCTGAAAAATACGGTATTACGTTTTGAATATCTTTTATGTGACATTTTTCTTACAAAAACGCATCTATTCGCTACAGGAAGCCTCTGTTCACCTTCACCCCCCGGATCCGTGTGAGATACTATTTTTAAATGGATGAGCTTTTTATTAAACTTCTCATGGACCGATGGAGTGCAACACCCAAGAAGTTGCATCAAACGGCTTGAAAGATGAAAGACAATTTTTTAAATAACTCCAGCTGAATTCGTCTGAAAGAAGAAAGTTCCATGACATCAGGGTGAGTAATTTATGGCTTAATTTTTTCTTAATTTTTGGCTAAACTAACCCTTTAAATCTAGAGAGATTTAACGTCTCTTGAAAGCTCTATAACTTGGATGAAGCCTTTGAGACAACACAGTGCAGCTCCAGTGTCTTGTGTGTATCTATGTGTGCCTGCACAGTGATTTTATATGTACATCCAGGACAACAGATGATTCACAAGTAACCAGTCTTTATAGACCAAAAATAGCCTAACAGACGTAGGTTTTTTTTTTATGGGTTAAAGTTGTCAACCGTGTCCAAGAACACCAACCACTGTGCTCTTCATTCTTCAGATTCCTTTTTTTATGAAGTTTCTGTCCTGGGACTTGAGCCCTGTAAAACCAAGTGCTTCACTGAGCACCATCAGCACATCCAGCTGGTCTCAGGCCATGCTGGATACACAGACCTGAACGCTGTCTGTGGTTTGATGTTGAATATATTTTATCGCATATAAAATAAGTCAATGTGAGTTTGTGTTCCATATTTAAGCATGATACACAAAATTGGAAAATTGTGGGAACCTAAATCCCTTTGGGACACAACAGTCTTCCCATTTAAACAAAATCACTCAAATAAGTCGATTTTTCCCTCTTGGTTGTGGTTGTCTGCTTATTGTGTCCCTCATTTTCATCATTCCCTTTAGACTCACAGTCTTTTTTTCAGTTGAATTCTCTATTTAAAACAAACAGACATACAAA
The DNA here is from genome assembly GCF_003368295.1 of Carassius auratus. Classification (NCBI taxonomy): domain Eukaryota; kingdom Metazoa; phylum Chordata; class Actinopteri; order Cypriniformes; family Cyprinidae; genus Carassius; species Carassius auratus. The sequence continues at coordinate 59,471 of NW_020526191.1, forward strand.
TATTATAGATTCCACGTATTAACATATCTGGAAGTTATCTGTCCTTTGTGATTAGCATGGCACCATAACATTCAAATAGATGTTTGTGTATATTTCGCTCATGGCAGCAGTTGTTTGATTAATTCACCTCATTGTGTGACCTTGCTGGTGTTCTGCGTAGGTTCTTCTTGAATATATTTATTATGTCACTACACCAATAGGTGGAGAAAAGTGATTTTGAGTGTATTATGAGTGAGTTTAATCATTCACTCAAGTGATTCGTTTAAACACTGATTCATTCGCCATATGTGCCGACTGAAGATAGAAGACGATTTTTAATTTGTAATTTAATGCACAAGTAACTGTGAGCACAGGGCACTTGTACTAGATAATATGCGTTAATGTTTCGATAATTGGTAAAGTACGAAAATTAAACCATATTTACATACATAAAATAGCGAATTTCACATTCTGGCATTTGTTTGCTGTTGACTTCCGCTCTTTTCACATTCTTACACATGGGGATTCATGTGTATAATATACAATCCCTCAGGTTTTATTGCATGACTCAGTTTGATTCAGCGTATCATTTGGAAAACTGGGAACGGCATGTTGAATGTTTCATGTTTATCAGCCAGTTGGCTCTGTTAACGAGACCATGTAGTGTCCACTTCAGACGGATAAATATACTATAGATGCTACATCAAAAAGATTTTTTCTCTGCCAGGATTTTGAAAGACCAACAAGAAAATGAGACACTGTTGAAGCAAGACCTAATGATGACAGAGCTGATGGGTTTATTGCTCATCCAATACAGTCTCGGTTACATCTTTGCTTTGTTACACACGAAACCAAATCATGAATTTGTAATGATGACTGAAGCCTTGTTTGAGGTCCTGTCCCATGATCACTGCTGGATAGCTGACCATCTGCCAATGTGTCTGGTTTCTTTCAAACCCCTGAAATCTTCCGGCTCTGGGTCCAGAACCCCCTGTGGCCCCCTGTGCAATTTGTCCTCAGACCCAATGCCGATCCACACACCAGATCACCCGTGTGAGCAAATATGTGTGTATGTTCACCATGGAGAGCTGTTTCCGTCTATGTGGAGTGAGGGGGAACATGTGTGACCGCTTCATGTCTGGCTGCAGCCTCTGCGGGAGGAAGTAGGGTTTTATTCTGCAATGGCTTTTCCAGGCAGAACAAGGAATGGGAAGGAGATGCAGAGGGAGAAAGAGGAGAGAGACTAATTTTATCCGATTCCAACACCTCGCAGAGAACCTCCACACAAAAACATGTTATTCAGAGCCTCTCGGAGTAAAATCTGAAATTCCAAGATATTAAATGATGGATAAAATGAGTGTGTGTGCAGGGAGTATATACTGGGTTTTGTGATTTGGGAGAAAGTCAAGAGCTAACTCCTAGAATCCTTATTCAAAATGTTAAAGTAGCTCATTGAAGGATCTGTTCAGTCTCGTTGATCATTTTCAAACCCAACATCTGGGCTCAGAGCTTCAGGGATATTTGCTGACATTAGGCTCTACTATTAAGTTCAGTTCCATTGTGCTTTATTGGAATTGGTTGTTTCTTCAACTATAGACGCTTTTATGTCCTAGGTGTTGATTTTAATTACAGCTAACAACTAACTTTTTATTTTTATTATGTGAAAGTCACATTATAACTGCCATGAAAAATGTTACCATACCTTCATATATATTCATATTTTTTTTATTTATTTTGTAAAATAAATTTAAATACATCATAAAATATTGTTTCAAAGAGTGAAATCATAAAACATTTTAAAAATAAACATCCTTTAAACAAGTATACATTATCCTGAGAACCCAAACTCCATAACAAAAACCTGATGTAATTCAAAGTGAATTAAAGAGAAGTTATTTTTAGCCTTTTAAAAATAGTTTTAAGCATCTAAAATATTCCAGTGGATTTAATTACATTTTTCTTTCCTATTAAATGTTGTTATTAAGAATGTTTATTTACTGAAACAAAATCACTCAATAAGAAAATACATTTTGTTTGGTGTACTTCATAAACTTCTTTTTGAAGTTTGCAGTTTAGGCTAATATGCATATATGCCCGCTTTTATTTATTCTTTAAAACCTGGAAAACAGGAGTGGTTTTACTGGTGGGTGACAACCTTGTGAACTAAGCCTTTGCTTCTTGTCGGAAATTTTTATTAAATGCGGCAAAGACTGGGTGACCCACATGTCTGAGAGTGGAGATTTTTCATTTTTTCTTTAATACTCATGTTTAATTTCATGATTGGCTAAAGCTCCAGGTGGCTGTTTAATGTCCAACAGATGGGCCCTCCGCAAACCCAATTTTCCTTTGCAGGCTGATGGCAATAAAAGGAGGGATTTTCACAGTTCCGCAGGCAACCCTCGCATTTCCACTCTCCCAGGGGCAGAGAGAGAGTGAGCAAGACCGCAGTGTTATACTTTGTTTTTATTAAAGCATTTGATTGACAGCAAAGGAAGATTTTTCCAATATTAAACTCTAGGCCCATTTGAACGGGGCAAAGTACACCAAGTCTTGATTTTGAGCTACTGGGACTGAGTTATACTCTTTCTGTCTCTCTATCATTCTATCTCTCACGCTTTTCCTTTTCTTTTTCGTATGCTATGAAGCCAATAGTTCTGTGGCTCACCACAGGGAGCTGACAGATTGGCCCTTAAGATATCTAGGCTTCTTTTACAATCAAAACTTGTTAACTCACATTTCTTACTTTTGGATGGGATGGAGAGAGAAAGAAGGATTCAGAAGGGAAGGTGTATAGAAGGTGAGGGTGGAGTTAGGATGCATCAAAGTCAGGGTCTTGAGAACACATGTTTGGGCATAAAAGTGTGTAAATTAGAAGCGCTGTAAAACCAAGAACGTATTCTCCTAAGGCCAGTCAAATGAGGAGATAGAAGCAGCTGCAATGTCCAACTCCCTCTGTCCTCGCTGACCTTCACCGTCGCTCATCCTCTTCCTCACTGTGATTTCAGGGATAAGTGTTCAAGACTGAGGTGCACACATAAATCTGAGGGAAAGTCACTTGAATCAAAGATTAGAGTTCACTTCTTGGATGCTTGGATGAGGCATTCTTATTTATCCACGTTTACCAAATGTTCTTGTGATATACATGAAAAGAAAAAAAGACAGCTCAAATAAGTTAGCCTAATAGGTTTTTTTTTTTTAAAAGACTTTGTTCAGTGTGGATTTTTTAAAATAATATATTAGTTTAGTATTGGTCATGTTACACTACTGTTAGCAGAGGACAAATTAGCAGGGCTATTTCAACAATAGCAGCTCAATATTAGCCTCTCCAGCAGGAAACAATTAGCTAACAGCAGGTATAAGTGGACAGGATCGTGTTTTCTGACTGTAGAAATGTTGACACAGAGGAAACTGGCAGAAACTCAAGTCACAGAAAAATAGTTTTCTCTCTCCTACAGGTCGGTGTGTGTGTTTTAGGGACGAGAGTCGGAGAGAGCTGGAATGGGCCAGCCAGGCTTTTTGGACACCTGTCATTCCATCATTGCTTCATTACTTCCCGTCCTGTGGTATTCACAAGGCTCCCTGCTGGACCTGTGAAAGCTTTACCAGAAGCCTGAGATATGGACTGATACATAAACACTCTGACAGAAAACAAAACAGATCTAATACAAAAGAAGGCAAGAAGAACATCTTTATGCACTTCAAGTCCATATGAAATCCAATAACTCAAATACCAAAAAGACAACGTTTTTTGACTGACACATATTGAGAACTGTACCAGGATCCTTTGAATCTAACTGGCTTTTCATTTGGACCATATAAAATACACTAGATCCAAACCAATAACCAAAAGAATGACATGATGATATTCATACCCTTTCCCTCTTGAGTATTCAGGTGCTACTGTTTAGCATATTTAGGGCACATATTATTCCACTTAGAGGATTTTCAAGGGTTTGTATTCTTTGTTTGAAATGATTTAGATTACTTTTAAGGTCAAACAAGTTTGGTTATTTTTGGTGGAGTTGATAAGTGGAAAGTTTTTAATAGCTTTCTGATGTCTTTAACTTCAGGTCCAGTGACATCCAGCATACGGGACAGTGTGCAGTACTTTTATACAGACACTTTTATCCAAAGCAGCTCACGTTGCATTCAGGCTATACATTTTATTGTTTTATGCAATGTCTGGAAATAAAACTTTTGTCTTTGATGTTAATAGTACCATGCTACCATTTACAACTTAACTGAACTCTCTCAAATATTTTTTTTTCTATTTCTAAACTGATTTTGAAGACTTGTGTCCCAGACAGTGTCTCCCTTTTTTGTGCCTTTCAGTTCTCAAGCTCTTAACCTTAGTTAAACAGTATGAATATATGAAACATTTCCATGCAAAAAGTGGTATTAGTGGACCAGTTCTGTTGCCATGCTAACTAGTCTCTACAGTGCTGTCTCGAGCCACAGGGGATGATGAAGCTCTGTTGATGTTGGATAACAAGCAGATGGAGAGGGAAGGAGTGAGTTAAATGATCTGAAAGCACTAGACCGGTTGCACTTCACAGACTCTATATTGAGCGAAATATGGCTGAGCTGAACAGAGTGTGGGAGACTTTACTAAGAGTTTACTGAGACTGAGAACAATGCTGATGGTTTTGGGAGAACTACAGAAAATCACACATTTGACAAATTTGACCAAGTTTACTTGGGTTTAGATGATGTTTTGTGAACGTTGTAGGTATAATTGTCTTACGAAGTATGTAGAATGTACACAACAAATACAATTGGGTCAGTTAGATTTCATAGAAATTGCTAGGAGAACTGTTGTGGGGGCAATACTCAGTCACCGTTGGTTTTATTTCTTCATTTGTAGTATTACGTAAACATCAGTTTTGTCAATTTTAGTGTGTGGCTGTTAAAACGGACAGATGCATTATAGGCTTCACAGCATTCCCTATTTGTTCAAATGGTGTTATGCAGCCAATATAGTTAAAACTGTAACTTAACAGTTAATATTAATGAATCAGTCACTGGTTGCTTCAGTTTCCTGCATTTCATAAAAAAATAAATAGAGCAGGTCCATTCGCCTGATGGTTAAGAACTTAGGTTATTGATTTATAATAAAAAAAAAAAATCTGTTTGAATTTAACAAAAAGTTATAATGTAACAAGGAAGAATAAGCTGGCACACAATAGCTCCAAAGGTAGAAAAATATTTATAGCAAATTTTCACCACAAGTAAAGTTATGAGCTATGTGACACTATTATGTGCAAACAATTGTGGTCTATTAATTGTCTTTGGAAGACGATCCTAGGTTAGGTAATGGTGATGACCCAGGACAGGCATTTACGTTAGACCTTTGGAAAGGGGGGTTCCTAGTATGCAAGTCCCAGACTGCCTGTGTGTGTGTGTGTGTGTGTGTGTGTGTGTGTGTTTGAATGTGAGTGAGAGCTTGTGGTCAGAGGTAAAGTAGAGGACACTGTCTGCCAACAGCAATCTACCTGCAGATCTCATCTAGACTGAACTTATAGAACCAGACTTAACACTGACTCCCTTCCTGTTCACCTTTCAATCTCTCTTACTCTTGCAGACCTCTCACATTTCATTTGAGCCCTCAAGATTTTCCGACCCTGGCATTTTCATAATTTGTTTTAAACAATGTTTTTAAATGTTTAATTGACATAAATAAATACAAATAACAATCATTATGTTACAGTTTAAAAACAACTACTTGACAATAATGTTTGCTTGTACTGTAGGAATGTGTTCTAATAGCAGAAAAGCCTTTGTTGACATATGCAAATAAAGTTCAGTATAGTGCATATAAAATATATGCATCACAGACGAACCCAAAAGCACAAAAACAGGTTCTTTGCTGGTTTTAAATTACAAATCATCTTCATGTTACTCAACAGTCTTCATCCCATATCACTTTGGAATAAACGTATAACACCTCTGTATAAAAAAAATAAAAAAAAGAGGTTCTGATGAAATTCACATAGTTTTTGGTTTCTAAATATGTAAGTGCAGAGACGCAGTGTAGTTGTCCATTATGATGCTGTCCACCAGGAAGTTTAGGCTTTTGTAACTTGGTTAAGCATTGCTGCATTCAATTAAACAGCTTATTTACAGTAAATTTACAGTAAATGTTCAATTCACTCCGGCGCGTTTCTTCAGACAGATGCGATGGGGACGCTCTTTTACTCTCTCTACTCCTCATCATTAACTTCTTAACACAGCTTTTCTTTCTCTGTCTTTGTTCTAAAAGAAAAGAAAACAAAGTGATCAGCAAATGCGTAGCGTGTAGGTTAAAGGGTCTTTATACATCTTGTACATCCATTCATTTTACAGACACATAAAAACAATTATCTCATTAGATTTTTAAACACATTAGAACCCTGATGAGCAGTTGAACTCTGACCGGCATTACCAACAGGTCAGATCTATTCAGACGTCTGAACCGTAATCAGAACCATCTCACAGATAGATCTCATTTGGGGAATCTGGGAATCTTACCAGACTGTCACACTGTTATTTTTTTTTTAAACATTAAAAAGTTTTTTAAAACCCTTTTTCTGAGAGAGAAATGAATCTTCAGTTTGACTGATAACTGCAAAATAAGTGCTTTCAGCTGATAAAACAAAGTCTTTTAAATGTTTGCCACTGGACACTGACAAATTGCAAGTTTGAGTTCATCAGCTCTCATTAATTAATAAATAAATAATCCTCTGTGGCCCATTGAATATGGCCGTATTATTTCAGTAATAGTGTATGAAATACTAGATGAAAGGATGAATCTGGAGTGTTTTCATTAAACTGTGGTGTTTAAGGGGTCTGTTCAGGATTAGTCGTCGTAATGATGATGAGGGTGTTGAAGGCTTTGGTGGAACTCAGGACATACGTGGACTGTGCAGGAAGACATTCAGGTTGTCAGGGGAATAGACCAGATGTTTCTAGTCCACTACACAAATACAGCAGATGCATAGCAGCCTGTGTAGAGTGTGTTCATGTCATTTGGTATACCACTCTTTGAAAGTTTTGTCTAGAGCTAAATGAACCACTTGTTTTCATCACAGAGACTGAACAGAGATGAAAACACTTTCATTTAGAATGTGGTAGATGTTAATTAAAGTCAGACCGAGCATATTAAGGGTTTAGCCAAGTTTCAGTGCCAAAGTGATCTGTATTTATGATCTGATGACATGACATCAAGAAATTATGCTAATGTACACTCAAACAGCTGATGCATAAATATCTACTTATCTGTCAATTGCACACTCAGGACGTTTCATTTTATCATTCAATATAACATTATGATAAATGGGATTTTAAAGAGATAGTTCACCCAACAATGAACATTCTGTCATCATTTAGTCTTCCTCATGTCGTTCAAAACCTTTATGACTTAGTTTCTTTTGTAGACCACAAAAGGCGATATTTAGAAAAATTATACATATATTTTTTTCATACAATAAAAGTCAATGGGGTCCAATGTTGTTTTGGACCCCATTGACTTTTATAGTTTAGACAAAAACAAATGAAGTATTGTTCAAAATATCTGTTCCATAGAAGAAAGAAAGTCTAAAGTCTGAACTATCCCTCTAAATTTCAGATAAAGTTTTGAATGACATGAATCAATAACAGTGCACTGACCTTTGACCTCCGATTTGTCACAGAATAATAACTTTATTATTAAACACCTAATTTCTAAGATTTGACTGTTCTTTAAATGTCAGTCAGATCTGATGTTTAACCAACAATTACGTTCCATCAAGCTACTCACCAGCCGTCTCTGGTTACTGAGGCAGAAGGTGCAGATCTGTCTGGGCTGAGAGTTTTCTGAGTCCGGGCTGGGAGTCAAGCTCTTTGGAAGGTTGTGAAGACGATGATACAAGGCTTCGGAGCTGCTAAGACAAGGCTGGCCATCTCCACACTCCTCTCCAACCAGCAGCATGTTCCCTAGGTGCGAGATGTAGCTGGAGGCCAACCGCAGCGTCTCAATCTTGGACAGCTTCCTGTCGGCCGGTTCGGTAGGTATCAACGTCCTCAGGGCAGTGAATGCCGTGTTCACACTGTTCGTGCGATCCCGCTCTCGAGCATTTGCAGTGTTCCGCTGGCGGATCTCGACAATCTGAGGACGGAGCTCACTGGGAGCCGCTACCGGTTGGCAGCCATACCTCTGTTTACGAGCACCTAACTTAAGGGTGCTATAGCTGCGGCTGGCCATACGGAAGGACTTGTCGTCAGATCCAGAACCTTCACTGCCATTGTCGTCGTCCTCGGAGTGCATGCTGATCTCAGAGCACAAGAAATGACCTGGGGTTGGTCGCACCATCGCAAAAGACATGCTCAGCAACTTACAGAGGACTTCTGGACTTTGCTCTTCGTCCTTGCACAGAAATCTCTGTTGAACCGTTCTATTTTGCCTAAACACAAGCGTGAACTCAATCCCTATTTCTAATCGTACACCCCCAGCATGTTGCAAAGCTTCTGTAACCAGTCCTCCTTAGGGCTCCAAACAATCCAGCAATGCTCAACCAAGTCACTTGTGACTCACTCATTCATCAGAACTGCCCTTCTCTCCACTGTCATCAGTTATTTGGGCTAACAGCATGCCAAGCCACCTCCCAGACTTTGTATGTTCATGTGTGTAAATGAGTTTGTGAGCTCCAGATCCTTCAGTTCCATGTGTGTTTTCAGCTGAGTGTTTCCTTATGCCTTGGATTTATAGTCAGGGGGTGTGGCTGGGGTCCACTCTCCCTTTAACCACCGTAAATGTGAAATCCAGTGAGCAAGCGGGAGGAATGAGAGAATATGTGGAGTCTTTCTCTTTCTCCGTCTGTCTCTTTCACTCCACATGATGGTTTTTTTTTAAACGTGACCCTGAAATGCTTCCCCTGAAGATTAATCTCTGTGATAGATTGGTTCATTTCTTTAAGAGCATCACTTGTTTTATTTTATTTCTTTCACACTGAAATTTCAATTCAATCCATTAACTTATATTTTTTTCTACGCCCTCTCACTCTTTCAAAGAGCCAAATGCTCCGAACCTAAATACAGCTTTAAGTTTGTAGACTTTAGGCCAGTTTGTCTTGCCTTTGGCACCACAGTCACAGGAGGTCTAACAAATGATTGCACAGTTGCTGAGGGGTAATATCACAGGATATTAAGCAACATTCATAAAACAAATTCTTCATAATTCATAATATTGGTTCTTGTGTATGGAGATTGTCCACTAGCAGCTCTAGTGCTGATTAAACAGGAAGTGCCCTGGGCTGGGGAGAGTTTGGACTGTAAGCACATAATGAAGCTCATAATGGTTGAGTGGAGGTGATGGGTGATTGGTTGTTTGAAAAGTTGTATGACAGTCATGGGCACACTGACATTTTCATTTGCCATTCTTGTCAAACATTGCCAAAAATGGTGTGTTCATTATCTAAACATTTTTCAACCATTATAGGATCTTAATGCTCTTACATTTCGAGCTATATATGTAACTGAATTGAAAATTTAATATGTAGCTTTTGAAAACTCAATGTGCAAAGGAATTTAACATGCTGAAAATAATGAGGCAAAGTTAGCAATTGCTCAGTAAGGGATTGAGCATGAACTTATTTTTAATCATCTTTTTAAACTGTTGTATTTTTATACTAATTTCTGTTTTCAAACAAGATGGAAATGTTTTAGAATGAGACAAACCAAGTAAAACCACAAAATATTATTTATTAAGTCCATGGTTGTTTAATATGTGATTTTTAAAATGTATTTATTGCAGTTGTTTCCCAAAATGATGTCACTTCCTAGATGATAATACTTTTTTGTACCTGGCTTTCATTAATAATTCACAAGAAAACACATTTGAATAAAAACGTTTGGTTAGACAAAAAATGCCATTTTAAAATGTAGAGTTTAGTGTACATTTTCCTGTCCCCATTCATATATACATATACATAACCATAATTACTCTTATAGATGAAAGAAATAATAATGAAGGCTTGTGTCATTAGTGTGAACAAACTTGCATAAGCTCATTGCATTAATGCTGTGTATTCTGAAGCTTGATGTCTATAAATCAGAGCAGATTGGTAGTTAGTTCTTATCTACTGATGATCTGATTATCGTTACTTTCTGTGGAACATCGGTGGTAAAACATCATCCCAGTATTAAGTGCCCTTCTCTTTGTGCCCTATGTAGTTCTTCTGGCATTGCTTGGAAAGTGTCAAAATCCATCACTAATCCTTTGCTCAGGACTGCAGACAGTCGTTATGGATGTGTTCCGGATGTACGTCCAGTCAACTATCGGGAGACTCCGCTGTCTAGCCATAGTTGGGGACAGGCCAGCAGGCAGCAGCCACGCCTGACAGGACAGGGCCTCCGCAGCTGGCTCGTTTACTGTAAGAGGAGATGGATTTAGAGGTGGAGGGAGTGAGAGAGAGAGAGAGAGAGAGAGGGAAAGAGAGACCCTATCAGCTGTCTCATTTTAACGTGCATATCACTTTACATGTCCCTCAATAGGTCTAATGAATTGTGACCTCATCAGTTAGATGTATAGACTGGGGCGGTTTCTGTAAAATGGAGCAATGCTGCTTACAGTAGGTCATGCAAAGCTCAACTCCTCAGTTGAAATAAGACAAATAATTTGGCATCTCTCCACTGCTGACTGGTAATTGCCTTTCTTGTGGCCTTGCCTCTGGCTTCCAACCCCTCTATTTCAGGAGCAGAAATGAAGTCAGTCTTCGCTGAAATTCCATGCCGTAATCGTCCCGTTCCTCAGAAGCCAAAGAATTCAGACAGCAAAGCAGGTCAGTGGGTTTTTGAGATGAAAAAAAAAAAAACATTTAGAATCTTCTGATATTCTGTGTTTATTACAAAATAAACACAAAACAGCGCATCAGCCCCTCACGGACGACTGATGCGCACAAATAAAAAGCAAACACAAATAAAAGCCCAGGCCTGTTCCTCTCTCGTCCTTCACTGTCGTCGCTCCAATTTTGTATCCCTCCATCTCGTCTGCGGGACTCGAGACCGGTGGTGGGTCGCAGGTGTCGCTCATTTCCCAATCACTCCACCGGCCTTGCTCGTTCCCACATCCCTCGGCCCCGCCCCACTCGTCACACTTTGCCCTTTAGAGCTTTTTTTAGAGGATTTTGCAAAGAGACATTCGTATTTGGAGGTCTGTAGACCCCTGCCGTCATCTTGTGTGACAGGTTTCCACTCAAACCCCATTAGTCAACAGGCATTTTCTCACACACTGGAGTGTGTCAATCAGAATAAGTCATTACAAGTGAACTGTGAGACATGTTGCTTTACTCACACCGTGTAACCCAAAGAAGGAGTGGTGTGGCTAGCACTGGAAGGGGGGTAAGTCAAGGCCTAATCTTTGAAGTTTGCCTTGTAAAGCAGGCAGCTGGTGAGGGCAATCCCACTGTGGCTCTTCAGCCTGGGCTTGTAAAATCCACCTCCGCCCTTTGTAACTGGAGCCCTGGGACTAACCTGTGGCCCCGCTAACAATGGCTCACTGCTAATTTAGTGACTCTTTTTAAATTCAAAGCGTTCTCCTCTTTGTTCACTCTTCATTGTGGGAACACTTCATATATCTGCTCCAGGTGCCACACTAGAACCTAATCTTAAAACATCTGCTCGACATCTAGGATGCAACCACTTCACCAATTTGTAACTTCAATTTTTATATTTTTTTATTTTTTTTTATTTAAGTGAACAAATTTGTATTATTATTATTTTAAAAATGTATTAAAAATGTATTTAAAATATATTATTTTTTTTAAACTTTATTTAACATTAGAGTTACGGTGTTTACAGTGGGGAAAACTTATTTTAAATTGCGTGTGTTTTTAAAATTGGTTTATATCTAGAAAAACTTTCTATATAATCATATATATGTTATTAATTAATAGCTAACAGCTAATAATTAAGAGTTAATATTTAATGACTTAATAATAAAAGAAAGATATTTTCATTATCTATGATGCACCTAAACATAAGTTTTCCTTGGTACAGTATTTGTTAAGTGGTTCGGAAATGTTCTTGAAATGGGTTCTGATCATAAATAATCAGATTATAATCAGATTTTGCGGGCTTTAGTAAAGAAAAATCACACATTTACAGGCGCAAGTACTTCTCAAGGGGGTGGCTAGCTTGGCAGGAAATTAGCAATTTGCAGCTATTATTTTTTATTAATGGTGATTACTCAGCGACATTGGCGATTCCTGTTCGACCAAGGCAGAAGGTCAAGAGTGCAAAAGGTCACATATGTTTTCATTACAACATTTTCCAGCATGGACCATGAAATATGTTCATTACACTGCACATTACGCTTGAAGTCTGTGCATTACATAACGGTGTGCATCAGTGATTCATAGAAAACTCAGTGGGTGTGTACAGCCTTGACTATCTATCATCAGCATTTGTCTATCATCTAAATTCCAATCGAATTAGATGCATAATATAATGTAACTGAAATATACAGCCATCATTATGCATAAAAGTGAATGACCATACCTTTTGTATTACACTTGCTTAGCTCACTAGCAGCCAGAAACACACAGACATCTCAAACATATCTGAACGGAAATAGACCTTAGACATGGACTGTTTCCAACACTGTTTCATCTCCATCAACATTGCACACCCCACTTTGCTGCTTGTGGTCATTTTTAATGTAAGCAGTAGCTAACTGGCTGCTTATATCATCCTTTTGCAGTGAGACCATTTTTTATTTTTATTTTTGGCTGTACGGTCCTGTAAATGTATAGATAAGGTCCCAAAAACCAGTCATCCATTTTGGGTGTTGGCGAGTACACGCAGATGGATTTTTAGAATAAATATTTGCTGGAAACTCTCAGGGCTCCATTATGTATGGTGTAAAAAATTGAGTATAATGTACAATTGTGTCTGCTTTATCCTCAAGCGCTGCTGGCTCTGTCATTTCTTTTCTTTATAGCGTTTGGGAAAATTGTTTGATAGAGTTAGTGGCCAGATCAGAAATAATATGAAAACGCTTATTGCAGGCCATAAAGTGTTCAAACTTACAGCAAATTGTCAATAAAATGTATGAACTTTCAGATGTACTTTTTGAAGCCTAACAGGAAGTTTTTGCTATTCGTTTATGATGGTGTTTTAGCACATTTGGTCATGCGGTCTATTCATAATTTAAACTGATTCCTGTGTTCGCAGAGTTCGAAGGATCCTTAGGACATATGCTTGTCATTATCCATTGAGGAAAAGCTCTGAGTGAGCGTAAGGGACAAGGCATATATCAGTCATAGATTGGCGGAACATTTGCCCTCACACATCTTTTTTCAAAAAGTACATTCTCAATAGCATCCAAAAACAAATAATTGTGGTCACTCCGCCATCTGAAATGAGTTGCCAGTTTGCCCTCTTAATACTGCCTCATTTCAGATGAATTTTTGTTGCTGAGTTAAGCCTGAAACCGGCCGGAGACAGAGAGGGGATATCAGCACTTCATCAGCACCACAAAAAAACCTTCTGTAAAAGAGTTTCATCAGTGCTGGACACGTCATCATGGGATGATAATGGATGTATCATTGATGAATAGTTTCATAGATGTTTTTCTTTTTTTCGCCATTCAAGTGAATGGGAGCTGTACTTGAATTAATGGAAATAGCTGCCTGGAGATGCCAAAGATGGCTGCAAAGTGGACTGACCGACTGAAACTGGAAATGTCTGGGTTTCTGGAGTGTTTTTAAAGAGGTGAGTGACACAGAATATATATATAAATAAAAAATTGCTTCCCACATCCTCACTGATCTCACATTATCTGGATACCTCATTCATCATTTAGATTATTCATGAATATTTTGAAAGTTTTCATTTCATAACTATTTCTTTTACTGAGATGTAACTTGCTTGTTTAGATGTGCAGTTTTTCCTGAAGGTGGGTTGGAATGTTGCCTTGTTGATTTAACCTTTGCCCTGAAACGGTCTTTCAAGAGTATAATGCATTAATTCAGCTGAAATGTCCTCACGGCGGCCTGCAGAGATTACAAATCACACAAATGTGTTTGTAATGGCTGTAAAATAGAAAATAAATGCAGGGAAAGTGCAGCTTACAGCTCAAATCCTCTGAACGCTCGATGAAATGCAATAAATTCTGGCCGAAAAAACCCTGCACTGGAACTTGACAAATATTTGTATTCTTATTTCTTATTTAAGCGTTGCTTGGCTATCTTTGAATGGAGAGGAGGAGCTTTAGGACTGAACTGAGAATGTTTCAAGACTTTTAATTTCTACAACATCCACTCAGGCGCTGATTAGTTCTCTTCCAAGCCTTTCCATGCTGCCCTCAGGAGTGATCTCTATGCTTGGTATATTCTTCATGGCGTAAGATGTTTCACTTACAGCAACACTACGTTTTCATGGACCTGCCAGAATCCAAAATTAAAGAGTATTTTTTTTCTTCTGCTTTCCCTCAGAACAGCAACCAAACTGATGTAATCTATCAGTTTTAGACTAAAGTCAAAATCAAATCAAACTATTTTTATCTTGTGATCTAATATGCAACTGTGGTGTAGTTAATCTACCGTATACCCTAGGATTTTTACTGCTGCCAATTGTATTTAGTCTTCAAAGTTGTGCTTATTTGTGAAGATTATTATTATTATTATCAGATTTTCACCAACAATATGTTTTGATTCAATTCGCATATTTATTGTCATGATGCATATTTTCCATCTCGTCTAATCACTGACCAAATTGAAAACCCTTGTTAACAAACTTCTTTGTCCTTAATTTCATGACAAGATTAGCAGTGCTTGTGGCTTGCAGAGAGTTTGTAAGTTTGGAATATATTTCCAGCTGTCAAGTTCACTCTGAAGTCATGAGCTAAGTGACCTCAGAGCATTTCAAGGCTCCGGTTCTGTGACTGTGGATATGCTTAGTTTCATTCACCGAGCCGATGCTGGACCTGACAGAGGATGGAGGGGTCTTCCAGCCAGTGAAATGCGCTTCTGACACTTTTGTCTACTATGCTCATAAAGTTCAACCATATATGCGTGGACAGAGGCTCCTTGTGAAAAACAAGATGGCCATGCAGAGCTTTGCCAAGAGAAACATAAGTAGACAGAAAAGCATGCTCAAGCCTGGAGAACATTCTTCTCCTCATGGCAGATCCATCATTTTTGAGTTCCACATGGTTTGTGTCTGAAATGTTAAGCAGTGTGTTATAATGTGTTGGGTTTGTGGAGTTTGTGTAACCTTTCTTCTGTCCCTCTGAACCTGATACGTTCCTTTATTGCTAATTGACTTGTCTGATACGATCTATTTTTTACATTTTATGAATTGGAGTTATAACGCAACTTTAGCAAGGAATGCCACACAAAAATAGTTATTCAAATAATTTGTGAGAATTCAGAATGTTATATTTATAACACAGTATCATTAAAGATTATTTGCGGTGTTCATTCACATTTATGCAGAGAATTTGAAGATACAGAATGTTCTGTTTGAACCCACATACATATACATGTGGTTTTGATGTCAGCGAGATTCAGTATCACTCAAAATGTATTATGCTGAATAATTTAGATGCATGGAAATGCAAACTCTCAGCCAAAACAGTTTTCCGTCTTTTTTTTCACTCAAATATGTTGTTGTAGATAGTAATATTTGACTTGGCTTTACACAACGGCAAAACCCAATGTAACACCTTCTGCTTCAGAAAAGCACGTTATGTGATTCAGAAGTGAGATTTAACAGTGACTGGTTGCATGTGTGTTCTGACATTTAATAAACTGTCATAATGAAGTGAAGAGGTCCATAAGGCTTACATTTTCCCTGATACCAAGCATAAAATGTTTGATTTTATTATTGAAAGTTCTCTTTATGAGATATGGCTTGAATAAACTGTTTTTCTTCAGTTTCCTTTCTTTCAGATAATTTTTTTTTTTTTGCAGATCTCAAATACCACCAGTGTTCCAGGATTGTGGGCCTCTTTTAAGGTGCGGTTTATTATTAAATTGGTTATTTTGGACTTGATATGATGTTAGCTGATGAATATCCTCTCTCTATCTGTGGAGGGAAGTCTAAAGGATTTTTTATTTCACGTAAATAAAATAATTCCCTTAGGAAATAATGTTGGACTGAGTATGAGGATGAGGCTGTGATTTCTCACATTCACTTCAATTGGAGAAATATAAGAAGAGATTTGTTACAAAGTCAAAGTATAAAAGCACTACTGTAAGAGCAGGTGCTGTAGTGTTTCCTGTGTAATTCATTTTCTTATGAGGATACCCACTTGAGCCACTTTAGCTGTCAAAAACTGACCATGGCAGCCGTGGTAAAGCAGCTCTTCCTGCTTCCTTTCCTTGATTACCCTTTTCTCTCTCTCTTCACCTCCTTCATAACCGTACTTTGATTTATCCTTCCCTCATTCTCAGGCATCAGCTGTGTATTGACCTTCAGCACAACAGGAAACCCCCAGAGTGCCGTGAGCCAGAAAGCCAGAGTCCTCAGCTGGAAAGCACTTACAGGGATAGTTAACCCAAAGTGAAATGAAAAATTCTGTCATTATTTACACACCATCATGCTTTCTTTCCTCTATGCAGAAACCAAATTTGAAGTTTAGCAGAATGTCTGAGCTGCTCTCTTCCATACTCCATAAAGAGCAAGAAAGTTCCATAAAATTATCACAAAATTAGTCTGTGTGACTAACTAGATTATAAATCTATTTTAATAAATCTAGTTCTGTGGTAATCAGACTAAAGTTTACAGAAAATCTCACTTGACAGTTTTGGTCACCATTTGCTGGTGAAAAGAGCAACTTATAAATAACTATAAATAATAATAATTATATATATATATATATATATATATATATATATATATATATATATATATATATTGTGCTCCACAGAAGAAATGCATCAATTTGGAATGAGGATAACTAAATAATGAGTTTTTCTGTGATCCATCTCTCAGACTTAGTGGTTTAGAATTAAGAATCGTGTTGTTTGCTATTGAAGCTTGCATGAACATTGTACCGCAATAAATCTCTTAATTTAAGAGTTAGACGGGCCATTTTACACTCTTTAGGCATGTGCAGAATGACCGTGAAATGAATCCCTGGTCCTCTTAGTATAAAACACATGCTTGACAAGTGGCTTACTTCCAACAGATGGCACTGGACTAGTCTTGCTCCCAGACAACAAGAATTTAGCAAGCAAAGACTGCTCCCTAATTTGAATAACAATGAAATTATGTTTGAAATATGGCTAGATGAGGCGAAAGTTCTTTGTGGAGCCAATTACAAAAACATTTAATAAATAAATAATAATAATTAATAATAAAAAAAGTACTCATTTACGGTCCCTGGTCTGTTCACTTCTACAGACAGGTACCAAAGAATGAGGTAAATGAAGTGCAATAAAGTGGAACAGAATGCAGCACTCTTGGGATGTGTTTTAAAAGTTCATTTTTTAGCTGTTTTTAATTTGACACAGCCTTCTAAATACAAGGCTGAAAAACCATTGGCCAAAGTCATCCATCTAGTGCATGTCTAAGCAAATACTTGCATTGATTTTCAATGAGATGCCTGTAGAAGGTAAAAGTTTGGATAGCCGAGTTGGACCATCTACTGGAGACCAATATAATGATGATTCCAGCATTTTATTCACCATCAATAAAAGTGTAGCTTATTATTATTTTTTTATGTATAAAAAAAAATAACTCTATGGCAAAATGTGTTGATGGATTAAATTTAATGGTTCATATTTTTAACAGATTGACAGCTAGGTTAAAGTTAAAAGTGGCTTGAAGTGGTATATTCACAGAAACAAGGACATCTTCAGATAAGTTTGTTGGCTAGAAAGATTTAGGACCTGGCAGATCTTATATGCAGTCTGAACATGTCCTTAGTGGATCTTTAACGGTTCAGGTTTTCTATCCTAAACGTTAGCCAAGCACGCATAAAGCATAAATTCATACTTCTGCTTTGTAATAAAGTATCTGGTAGAGCCGAAATTTATACAAAGGACAGAATGTTTCTCTCTTTCTCAGATTTCTCTGACTGTCCAATCTCAGCCACAGTGATTTAATTAATTGAATACTAAGAATATATTGTGCATGGTGTTAAAGAGAAATATTGACATGCAGGGGCATATTTATTTCAGGGTATAGTGTGTTAAAATTCCGTTCATTCTTTCTGACTTTCAGTCTCACAGAAAAACTGTGGGGCTTGTAAAGCACCACTGTGTGTGCCAGGACACTGAAGCCTTTCTCTAGCTGCACAACGAAAGATGAAAAATGTTTCACAGTTGCTGCTTTTCACTGTATTTTGAGGACCTCCCGGAAGAACTTTAAACAGCATTCATCTCCTTATTATGTTCTAGTTTATGTAATATGTGTACAGTTTGACGCATGCACATCAATTGCTTTGTTTTATATTCCCCTTATCAAAGCATTAATTTAATCCCAAATTTTCCATTAACTGAAAATAATGCGGTCTTTTTTTTAATGCAAAAAGGTTTTCATAGAGTTCGTTATTCACTGGATCAGACATTCTTCACACTGTGCAAAAAAAAAAAAAAAATTATGGTAAGTTTGAAGCAATAGGCAAAATGTTGAAACTAACAATGTTGGCGGACTTGCATTACTGTTGCTCACTTCAGCACTTCATATACAAAGTGCAGGTAATTTAACACCATTTAGTTGGCCGATGGATATTTTTTTTCCATTTCAAATGGAATGGAATTGAGACAAAGTAAAAATAAAATGCTGAAACAACATGATTAATTTTTTAAACCTTAATCCTCTTGCTTAAGAGAATTAAAAACTGATGCTGCCAATTCTTTCTTAACAAAGCCCTGCTTTTAATTTAGGGTGAAATACAATACACTGTATTTATGGTAAATGTTTCATTTTTTAATAAGGTATTATTGGAACAAATATTGACATTTTAACTCAAATGGACCATCACGCTTGTTTATGTCCATTGGATGTGTTCGGAGTATATAGAGTTCTAGTTTAAAGGTTTTAATTAATTAGTTACGTTCTTACAACTGTGCCTCTGCAATTCACATCCTCCGAGTAAGCAGTTAACTCCAAAAGCGCCCACCTCAGATTCGTGATTAAATACAATTCATGTGCAAAACGATAAACTCTAAAAGAGTTTCTAAGCATGCCACCGTAGAGATTTGTAATGGGTCAGCGGGTACAAGTTGCTCTTAGCCTTAGATTTAGAGATTAAACCTGCAATTAAAGGATTCACTATTCAAACATGATCATGTATCATCTGACTCATGCTGAGAATGGCCCAAAGCACACACACGTATGAGCTCAGCGCTGCCTGGTATATGAAGCCCAGCCTGCGGTCGCCAATGCACTCAAAGCCTAGAATAAAACTTTATTCATAGAGATTTACCGATTTACAAGCTGGTGTCAGTGTCCAGGACGAAAGACAGGAGAGGGGTGAACTCATATTTTTGCAAGTGTTGAGTGTCCTCAGGAGAAGTAAAATTGTAGTTCACAGCTGTTCAAACACAAAGATATTTCAGCGTGCTTAATAAGAAAAATCCACAAGGGCTGTAAAATATTGTGTAATAAAAAGCTGTGTATGTGGAGAGTGGCAAAGATCCTAACACTGCACTGTTTCCATTCATTCTGATAAGCTAGGACCTTCCGCTCCCGGCAATGGACAGAAATGAAGAATCTTAAAATGTTTTTTCATTTTTGGATCATTATTGCAATTGATCATCATCTAGAAAACATAGGCATGTAACTAGTTCCTGTTATGCTGGTTATTGCTGAAGTTGTGTCAGCCTTATGAATTTTTGCCAGGCAAACAGGAAAAACTCCCAAAGGCAAAAATCCCATAGACTTAAACTATAAGATCACAATTTCATCAATACTAGAAGTATCTTCACTTTCTAAAAATGTTTTTGAAAGAACACTTATGCTCACCAAGGCTGTATTTATTGGATCCTGAATACAGTAAGAGATGTCATTATGTTAAATATTGTTACAAATTTATAGAACGATTTCTTGTTTTAATATATTTCCAAGAAAGTAATTTATTCCTGTGATGGCAAAGCTGAATTTTGCTCCATACTTCAGTGTGACATTATCCTTCAGAAATCATTCTAATATGCTGATTTATTATTATTATAAAATAGAAATCTTTTATAACATAATCAATGTCTTTAGTGTTACTTTTAATCAAAAGGTTAGAATTAAAATTGAAATATTTCCAAGAATTCCAGAGTGGCAGGATAAGAAAAAAAGAAAGGGATTCCATTGGAGAAATAAAAGAATTCAGACACACATCTCATAGGTCACTAAAATGACCTCATTATCATGACTTCATTGTTTCCTAAGGAACTAAATTCCACATGCTCAATTTCTCACTGGGATATTTTACACGCAGCTATATTCACATATTTTAAAATCAATGACAGTGACAGCACAATTGGATCTTGGAGAGCGTGTTATTTGGGACAGGTATGGTGTGATAAATCTGGCCTTTGGAACAGAGAGATAGAGCGTGCCTGGATCTTTCAGATCTCTCTCCTGTGTTTGTAGATTGTATTAATGTCAAGAACGCTAGAGCCACATTTTAAAGTTGAGAAAGGCAGGAGCATAAACCACAAGGAAATATTTCCAGGTTGGGCTGGTCATTTGGAAGTACGGTTCAAACAAACATACATACTTCAAAAATTGTATCTCATATTTATGCCTGATTTGCATGATGTCTCATTTGATCCAAGACACATATGTTGCCAGACTCTTGACAGGTAGATGCCGTATTAGCTTTCAGCCACGGGGCCCTCGTCATATGGATTGCTTTACCAGCCAACAGCACTGGATTCATGCTGCACACAAAACAAGCCCAAGGAGAACCTTGGCTCCAGACCTTGCATACAGTTTAATACCATTAATAAGATCATTTCCTCCTCTTCCAACCTCCCGCCCGTTAGCGTGATATGACATCATAACAGGTAATCTCCAGCTGTAGATATGTGACTTAAAAACAGTTATATTAGACTCTAGATTTCAAAACCTCTGGGCTTGCATATTCTTCATAACGGCAATAACTGTCAAATCTGTCTAGTATATAAAAAGCATTAAAATACTGTTTTTAAACCAGCTGTCAACAAATTCATCAGCTGAAACGACCTAGACCTGCTGTCCGGTGTCCTCAGGGGGATGTGTCACCTTTAATAAAGCTAAAATGCTCCTGCACTTTTTTTATCGGGCAAATATGTTTATGTTGTGTGTTTCATATGGAAGTTATGTAGACCTATACATGTAAGTGCAGATCAAAAAAATCAAAATCACAGATCAACCCAATTAAGAAATGAGACAGAAGTTTTCTTTTAATTATGTACAGTCTTTAGTGCATGTGCACACACTGTGCTTTGAAGCCATGGGAAATCTACAAACTTCTTTTGGACGGTTTGATTCAATGAACCAGTCAAAAGAGCGATTCAGTAATTATTTTACAGCATCGCGTAATGATTTTCTCATTGTTTCTCAGAATCAATGAATGATTATTAGACATAATGTATAATTTTGATGCTGAGAAGTCTCTAAAATTGAAATGAGTAGTTTATTTGGACTGTTCGATTCAATGCACCCGGTTAAAAAAACCTAATGAATTTTTTTTTTCTTTTTTACATCGTCACAAAAATGACTTCACTTGTACGTATCTGTATTTCTTAGTTGGTTCTAAGTAATCACTGATTGTGTTTTAGACAATGCATTATTCTGATGCTGAGAAGGTCTCTTGATTAAATGATCAGTTTCTGTCAGATGATTTGATTCAGTGCACTGGTTAAAAAAGTGATTCAGTGGTTCTTACATGTCACCGTGTGGCTAATAACTTGACTATAATCTATCTTTCTATATCCATCCATCCATCTATCTATCTAATTACTATGCCCCCTGCCGAGTCCTGCAAGTCACCCCCCCCCCCACCACCTTTTTTCTGTTTTTTTTTTTTTTCAACTATTCAAATGCACAATACTAAAAATAGGACCTGATCAACATAAAAACATTTGGAATGAACATTGCTTGATGAATACACTGTCCTGCACTGTTCTCAAGCTCTGCATTAGAGATCTGGTTTCAGATCAAATTCCACTGCCGTCTGTACTGATCCATACCACCCTGCACTTACAGCAAAACTGCCCCTGACGTAGTGCTGCTGTTTGGATTTTTTTCCCCTACATGTGGTCTTGATTTCTAGGGTAGATTTAGAGCTTTGGCGTGTGCCTAACCTTTTTATTCATGTGATACACCTTTCGTTTCACTGGATATGAAAATATTCATTCTAGGAGTAATGACAGAGGTGCAAGGGGCTCTAAAATTGGTCATGCCATTAAGAGACTGAGTGCATTACAGACACTACTTTTAGCAGTGTGATTGACTTTTGTTAACTTGATTTATTTATGCACATTTTTTAAAACTAACAAATTCTTGTGCTGATATACACCAGATTTATTGAGTGTGTAAATGTTATATGAATTATTGATCTATATTAAAGGTGGTTTGCATATTTTGATGGCAGCGAAGCTATCGTTTCCACATGAAAGCCGAAAAAAGAATCCTTTCCATTATAACTGGCTGTTTAAACGAACGTATATTACGACACATATTCAAAGCAGTTCTAAATGTCACATTTTTCATGACTGAAGATATCTCATCTGCTTATTTGGCTGCATAGAGGACACATGTTTCTGTCACACATTAGGTGCCTCTCAGTAAAAGCAGCAGGTTTTTGTGAACGATCCATTCTGAGCTCTGTTATGAGACTGACTCTGTAATTCTCTTTCAGACTAGAGTCCCTACTGGGGTGAAACAGAATGACTTTAAAGGTCCTCTCTATGCATTAACAGAGGAGAAATGTCTCAGTAGTTTTGGATTCCTAATTAAAAAGGCACACAGTCTAGTGGACGTTGGATTTTGTTTAATAAGACTCAAAATCTGTTTGTATCTCATCAATTGCAGTAAAACTTTCATAAACTCTCTGACAAGGCAAGAAATAAAAGAGGGAGCGAAAAATATGGTGCATGCTGTGCAAATAAAAGCTGTGTAATTACAGCAGTGTCTGAAAAGCAGGCCACACAAATCACTTATGCATACATCATTTCAAGACATTTGCATTCAAAGCTATGTTGAAATGCTGTTTGAATTTTAGCACTTAGAAAAAATGCTGGTAAAAACAATTTAAAGACATTCAAACCATTAAAAGAAAAGGTTATTTATAAGAAAAGATTGGATGATTACAGTTTTAGAAACTCTCTAAGCAATATTTGTAGAGAACAGATTTATAAAGAGCCACAAGTCCTTCTTAAGGCAAATGTATGAGTGATGTAACCATACTCTCAGTACTTGAATGCATCAGATATCGAAAACTTCTAAATAAAATGTGCATGCATGATAACTATTTATTTTTATGTTGGCCAGTTGCAGAATGCATTGTATTGAATTTTACAGTATATGCAATGTGACTGTAAATGTTACAAACACACAAATAAAATTTGAAAATTAGAGATATTAAGTTTTTTAAACCCATATGGAAAAGGTTTTAAGGCTAGGATATCCCTTCTGTCTGACAGCCTGAAAGGTTGCTGATACACTTCATGTCAAAAGTGCTCACTATCTCCCTCTGGGTATTGTGTGAAATGAGAGATAACACCTGATAACTTCTAAACCTATTTGGACAAGCTCACTGGAAAAAATCGAAATGTAAGCATTTATTTTTCGCGACATGGCAAGGTAGCAATACAGTAAGAATATAGTGGATATATTTTCATAAATCATGCATGCTGCTCAGTCTGTCTTTAGTGGTTAACTGTGGTTAGTGGTCAACACAATATTTTAACATTTA